>NC_046167.1:25443356-25450869 GCF_011064425.1 Rattus rattus
TGGTGGCCTACACAAATGAATTTGGAAAAGTTTTCTCCTTTAACTTTTGACATAATTTACAAAGAATTAATATAAATCCCTGTTCAAATATTGGTTAGATTTCACTAGCAAAGTTGACAGATCCAGAATTTTGCTTTGATGGGAAACATTTTATTATGTCAACCTTATTCTTTCTTTTAATTTGTTCATGATTTCTCTTTCTTTTTTTGAAATACAAATATCCCTAACAAATTAAGGATTCTAGTATTTCTGATGAGTAAGCAACTTATACAGGAAAAATAAGAATGAAATTGATCACTAATTCTTTGATTGTATTCACTAGACACTCTGAAGGATGCTTCTATGATCCTCTCATTTGTTTTCAGTTGGAAAGTACTGGAATGCAACCAGAAAATGTATATTTTCTTTTTTTGGCCAAAGAAGATTAATGCATTGTTATGGGAATTAAAGTAGTAAAGTGGTTATAGTATGGAATTAACAACCTAAAATAGAGAAACCAGATAATCCAGAAATTTCACTACTAAATATGCAAAGTCAATTAAATTAAATCAATATGAAAAAAGTATGTTTCCAAAAATCCCCACAAAAACAACAATGACAACAACAAAACATATGTTTCTGGAAGCAAATGACACAATATTGGTTTGAGGTCAAGCATGTACTAAGGCATCAAAGTATACTGTGGTAATATCCCTCTTATATTAAGAATATGAAAGAGAATGAGTCATGTAGATTCATGATTATATAATACAAGGGTTGATTCAGCGCGAAGTATAGGCAAATAAGTTATTTTAAGGAATTGGAGACGTTAAGACAGAAATCTAAAATTCATTTTTGGACAATCTAAATAAAAATGCTTTCGTCAATATACAACCAATAGTCACAAGTCTCTGTAGTACATGAGCTCAACGCAGAAATGAGTAAAGTTGAACGAAGTGATGTAGCATCATTTGACCACATAATGTATCTAAGTATCTCCTCAAATGCTGCTTCATCTATTGATTGGAAGGAAAGTAAATATACCAAGTAAGATGAAAAAACAAGGTTCAGTCAGAATGATGCTATATTAAGTAGAATCCAGAGTACTTTCTCCTATCCATTCTACATAAACAACGCTTCCTTCTTTAATAGTTGATAACCTTGATATTTTTTTCATATTGCAGCACACCTTGTTGTAAATTTTATTTTGTATTTTTACAGATTCTTGTCTCCAAAGTTGCTCACCATTTGCAATTGCTCAATGTAATAGAACTATGCTTTAAAATGGTTCCTGGTCTAATAAATTGTTTGAAAATCAATAGATAGTAGTAAAAGTAAAATGTATAATTTAATAAGGAGCTTGTCAGACATAGAAAAAAATGTCATATATTTAATTGATAAGTTAATTGATACTCAGTGTCCAAAGACAGTTTATTTTCCAGAAATATTTCCTAGGAAGCACATGACACCAAAATTTTACATTTTGTTTCCTTTTATTGATTAAATAATGAATAAAATAGACCAATTGCAAATAAATTAAATATTTTTGGTCCAAGTAAATATAAAAGATTTGGGCTAATAATACTCTAATCTACTAGAACATGCAATGAGTTTTCATGATTCCACAAGTCACTGTAAAAATATTTGTGGGTAATTCCAAATATTTAAAAATTCAATGGCAAGGTAAAATACCATCAAAGCAAGCCTGGCAAAGTGTGTAAGCGGCAAACTCATGCTCAGCAGGTACTATTGTGAGTGACAATTATCTAATTTTTTTAAAGTTCCAAATCACATAAAAGAATCTATGCATTTCAAAGATGTAATACAGTGAAAATATGATGCCTAAAATTGACACAATCTACAAGTAAAAGTAGACTTTTGGTAAATGTGCTTTAAGGATGTTATGTGCTTGTGAGAGTTGCCTCCTAAGCATTGTATTTAGACTTGTTCACTGCTCTAACTTTGACCTCATCTAGTGAGAGAAACATTATTTTATTAGATATATTTCTTGATTTACATTTCAAATGTTATTCCCTTTCACGGTTTCCTGTCTATAAGACCCCATGCCCTCTGCCATCTCCATATGCATGTCCCCCACCCCACCGCTGATATTCCCTGGCCCAGGGGGTCCAAACTTGGCAGGACTAAGGACTTACCCTTCCATAGGTGCCCCAACAAGGCTATTCTCTGCTACTTATGCAGTTGGAGCCCTGAAGCTCTGGTTGGTTGGCATTGTTGTTCTCATGGGGTTGCAAGCCCCTTCAGCTCTTTCAATCCTTCCTCTATTTCCCCCAAACTGGGTTCTGTGCTCAGTTCAGTGGTTTGCTTCTAGCATTGACCTATGTATTTGACATGCTCTGGATGTGTCTCTCAGGAGAGATCTGTATCCAGTCCTTTTCAGCATGCACTTTTTAGCTGCATCAATCTTATCTAGTTTTGGTGGCTGTATATACATTGGACCCATGTAGGTCAGGCTCTGAATGGTGATTCTAACAGTCACTGCTCTAAACTATGCCTCCATATCCCCTCCTATGGATATTTTGTTCCACTTTTAAGAAGGAGTGGGAGCATCCACATTTTGGTCATCTTCATTGTTAAGCTTCCGGTGGTCTAAGGTTTGCATCTTGGGTAATTCAAGCGTTTGTGGAAATATTCACTTTTCAATGAGTGCATGCCAAGAGTGTTTTTATATGATTGGGTTACCTCACTCAGGATGATATTTTCTAGTTCCATCCATTTGCCTATGATTTCATGAAGTCATTGTTTTTGATAGCTGTGTAGTACTCCATTGTATTTTTTTGAATCCATTCCTCTGTTGAAGGGCATCTGGGTTCTGTCCAGCTTCTGGCTATTATAAATAACTCTGCTATGAACATAGTGGAGCATGTGTCTTTGTTTTATGTTGGAGCATCTTTGGGTATATGCCCAGGAGAGGTGTAGCTGGGTCCTCAGGTAGTACTATGTCCAATTTTCTGAGGAGCCTCCAGACTGATTTCCAGAATGGTTGAACCAGTCTGCAATCCCACCAACAATGGAGGAGTGTTCCTCTTTCTCCACATCCTTGCCAGCATCTGCTGTCACTGGAGTTTTTGATCTTAGCCATTCTGACTGGTGTCAGGTAGAATCTCAGGGTTATTTTAATTGCATTACCTTGATGACTAAAGATGTTGAACATTTCTTTAGGTGATTCTCAGCCATTTGATATTCCTCAGCTGAGAATGTTTTGTTTAGCTCTGTACCCCATTTTTAATAGGATTAGTTGGCTTGCTGGAGTCTAACTTCTTGAGTTCTTTGTATATTTTGGATATTAGCCCTCTATCAGATGTAGGATTGGTAAAGTTCTTTTCCCAATCTGTTGGTTGCCATTTTGTCCTAAAAATAGTGCCCTTTGCCTTACAGAAGCTTTGCAGTTTCATGAGGTCCCATTTGTTGATTCTTGATCTTAGAGCATAAGCCATTGGTGTTTTGTTCAGGAAATTTTTTCCAGTGCCCATGTGTTTGAGATGCTGCCCTAGTTTTTCTTCTATTAGTTTGAGTGTATCTGGTTTGATGTGGAGGTCCTTGATCCACTTGGACTTAAGTTTTGTACAGGGTGATAATCATGGATTGATCTGCATTCTTCTACATGTTGACCTCCAGTTGAACCAACACCATTTGCTGAAAATGCTATCTTTCTTCCATTGGATGGTTTTAGCTCCTTTGTCAAAGATCAAGTGACCATAGGTGTGCGGGTTCATTTCTGGGTCTTCAATTATGTTCCACTGATCTATTTGCCTGTCTCTGTACCAATACCATACAGTTTGTATGACTATTGTTCTGTAATACTGCTTGAGGTCAGGGATGGTGACTCCCTCAGATATTTGTTTATTGTTGAGTATAGTTTTAGGTATCCTGGGTTTTTTGTTATTCCAAATTAATTTGCAAATTGCTCTTTCTGTCCCTATGAAGAATTGAGTAGGAATTTTGGTTGGAATTGCATTGAATCTATAGATTGCTTTTGGCAAAATGGCCACTTTTACTATATAAATCCAGCCAATCCATGAGCATGGGAGATCCTTCCATCTTCTCAGATCTTCAGTTTCTTTTTTCAGAGACTTGTTCTTGTCATACAGATCTTTCACTTCTTTGGTTAAAGTCACACCAAGCTATTTTATACTATTTGGGACTATTGTGATTGGTGTCATTTCCCTAATTTCTTTCTCTGCCTATTTATCCTTTGACTAGAGAAAGGCTATTAATATGGTTGAGTTAATTTTATACTCAGACACTTTGCTGAAGTTGTTTTTCAGGTTAAGTAGTTCTCTGATTGAACTTTTGGGGTCACTTAAGTACACTATACTATCATCTGCATAGTGATATTTTGACTTCTTTCCTTCCAATTTGTATCCCTTTTACCTCCTTTCATTGTCTGATTGCTCTGGCTAGGCTTTAGAGTACTATACTGAATAAGAAGGGAGAGAGTGGGCAGCATTGTCTGGTCCCTGATTTTAGTGGGATTGCTTCAAATTTCTCTCCATTTAGTTTAATATTAGATACTGGTTTGCCATACATTGCTTTTCCTATGTTTATGTATGAGCTTGAATTCCTGTTCTTTCCAGGACTTTTATCATGAAGGGGTGCTGAATTTTGTCAAATGCTTTCTTAGACTCTAATGAAATGATCATATGGTCCTTATTTTTGAGTTTGTTTATATAGTGGATTACTTTGATGGTTTTCCATATATTAAACCATCCCTGCATGCCTGGGATGAAGCCTCCTTAATCATCATGGATGATCGTTTTGATGTGTTCTTCGATTAAGTTTGAAAGAATTTTATTGAGTAGTTTTGTGTCAATATTCATAAGGGAAATTGGTCTGAACTTCTCTTTCTTTGTTGGGTCTTTGTGTGGTTTTCGTATAAGAGTAATTGTGGTTTAATAGAAGGAATTTGGTAGTGCTCTGTCTGTTTCAATTTTGTGGAATAGTTTGGACAGTATTGGTATGAGGTCTTCTATTAAGGTCTGATAGAATGCTGCACTGAACCCGTCTGGTCCTAAGTTCTTTTTTATTGGGAGACTATTAATAACTGCTTCTATTTCTTTAGGAGTTATGGATTTGTTTAGATGGTTTATTTGTTCTTGATTTAACATCCATACCTGTATCTATCTAGAAAATTGTCCAATTCTTCCATTTTTTGAATATAGGCTTTTGTAGTGTGATCTGATGATTTTATTTTTAATTTCCTCAGATTCTGCTTTTTTTTATTTTTTTTATTTTATTTTATTTTATTTATTTATTTTTTTTGGTTCTTTTTTTTCCCGGAGCTGGAGATCCGAACCCAGGGACTTGCGCTTCCTAGGCAAGCGCTCTACCACTGAGCTAAATCCCTAACCCCTCAGATTCTGTTTTTATGTCTCCCTTTTCATTTCTGATTTTGTTAATTTGGACACACTCTCTGTGACCGCTGTTTATTCTGGCTAAGGGTTTATCTATCTTGTTGATTTTCTCAAAGAACCACTTCCTGGTTCTGTTGATTCTTTCTATAGTCCTTTTCTTTTCTACTTGGTTGATTTTAGCCCTGAGTTTGATTATTTCCTGCCTTCTACTCCTCTTGGGTTTATTTACTTCTTTTTGCTCTAGAGCTTTTATGTGTGCTGTCAAAGCTGCTGACAGATGCTTTCTCCTGTTTCTTTTTGCAGGCACTCAGAGCTATGAGTTTTCCTCCTAGTACCACTTTCATTGTGTTCCATAAGTTTGGGTACGTTGTATCTTCATTTTCATTAAATTCTAAGATGTCTTTAATTTCATTCTTTAATTCTTCCTTGACCAATTTGTCACTGAGTAGAACCTTGTTCAACTTCCATGTATATGTTATTGTTGATATTGAAGACCAGCCTTAGTCTGTGGTGATCTGATAGGGTGCATGGGGTTATTTCAATCTTCCTGTGTCTGTTCAGGCCTGTTTTGTGACTGATTATATGATCAATTTTGGAGCAGTTACCATGAGGTGCTGGGAAAGAAAGTATATCCTTTGTTTTAGGATGAAATGTCTATAAATATCTGTTAATTCCATTTTGTTCACAACTTCTGTTAGTTTCTCTATGTCTCTGTTTAATTTCTGGAGAGAAATATTTTATAGTGTTTGTGGTTATTGGAAGAAATAAAGCAGTCTAGAAAAATTGACTGTTGTAAATATAGAGGGAACAAATGTTCATATAATTATTGAAAGCATTCTTTATATCCAGAAATATTAAGGAATTTTCCAGAAGACATGACAGACATAAGGTCTTGAACTAAGGTATAGTATAGGGGAAAGGTCCTGCTGACCTGAAAATGAGTAATCAATCATTCCAGATGATCTTGGTGATTTGGAGAATGGTTTGAACTCTCCAGATCATATGGGGGAAATGCAGTGTGACACATATTGAGGTAAAACTGTGCTAAATGTAAAGAGTATGTTGATATCCCTGAGGGAAGTATGTTGCTGATCAATAGACATTGATTCATTCTGGCCCCAAGCTCTGATTACGCTTGGGTACGGTCTGGTAGTATATATAGGAGGCAGAAAGTTGAATGAAGACATAGCTTAGGTGAAGCAGATTTCCTGACTGGGAGCCTACACTGTCCTGGATCTGCTCAGAGATGCAGCTGACTTTGACTCTTTCGGGCTCTGGTAAGTTGCCATTCATCTATGTACCTGTTAGTAAACATTAATAGTGCATACATGTTCATGATGTGTTGGAGTGTATATTTGCTTTTGAATGTGATGTGCTTGTCAAAGTGCCTCCAAAATATTTCAGTTTTGACCTGTTGATGTCAGTAACTGTTGCCTCGTCTTTGAAAGAAACATTTTACCATGTTTCTGGTTAAGGGAGGAGATTTGAGTTTAGTAAAATAGTCTTGAACTTCAAATATGTACAAATAATGACTTGTGTTCTTGAGCTCATGTTTAATCAAAGCTCCATGTATTTACATCTACTCTGCATCTTTGGAGAACTGATATTTGATCCTCTTCCATAGAAGAGGTAACAGAGAGATGAAAGGACTTTCTATATTCGACTTGCTCAATTACTTGTGAGAGCAGTGACTTTCAAGTGGGATTTCTCCTTGTGTTGTAGATGCAAGAAAATTCTCAGTTATTATACATTGTCTTCATTAACAGGGGAACAAAAGGGGATAGTGTTCCTGGTACCTATGGAGCATCAGCAATCGACACCTTCTACTATGAAGCACGCTTCCAGAACAACAAAATTTATAACTTAATTTGCATTATTGAAAGTTATAGGGCTTATTGATAATTAAAATATTAAATGACCTAAAAGATTAAATACTCCAATTTCTTCAAGTTCAGAAACAGGAAGTTATTATCCACTTGTGTACCAAACAAAATATTTTCTCTATCTGAATCAATCTGAATTAACCATTAACTATCAAATTCCCAAAGTCTTAAGTAATTTTATATATAAGGAAAGTGAATTAATTGCAATAATAATGTATTTAATAAAATGAAAAACAAACATAAATCTCGAGAATATCAACTATGTTCAGATAATGA
>NC_046167.1:25450879-25549757 GCF_011064425.1 Rattus rattus
TATTCTTACAAGTGAGATAAACCATAGATGAATGTTTTTGGAGATTTTCCTGATGCCCGTTGGTACTATGCTGATCAGCAAGCAACTATACATTTTGTTCCCTCAAAGGTTTGGATAAAATATTGGAGTCTGGAATATCTGGATGTCACATCTTTAAAAAGACCATTAAGATATAAATCGAATAATCCCAGATATGAAGTGTGTTAAGTGAGAAGTTACTTAAATTACAAGACATCCCTTACAGTAACAGATAAGCAAATTCATATTGCTGTCATTCTTTAACTGAGGAAGAATTGCAGGAATCCAAGATAAAGAGTGTGGACCTCATGTCCAATCTGTGTTCTGACAGCAACTGATTCTTCTGAGGGTGATTCTTCTTCACCTGTGAAGAAATCCTCATGGTTCAGGACTAGACTAGGGCACACACAAATTCCGAGCACGGTGTCAAGACTGAAAACAGCTACATATTGGATAATTGTTGTTGTAAAAATATAAAAATAAAAAAGTATGGTGGTCTTTTACCCCACTAGGTCTGCACCCCAGTGTCCCAAGATACCTGCTAGATATCTTGGTGGAAACACATCCCAGCCGCACACTTTCCTACACTCAAACCCCCACATAAAACAACACACAACACAATAATGTTAGGTCCAATTGGTAAGATATAATTGCCCACTTAAACATAAAAAGCCCGGTACCACCCATCCCTTAGGAACATTAATAACAACCTGTAAATACACAGAGCAGAATCTTAACATCACCTGCCACTGCTTCTCCCCTCTCTCCATCTCTCTCTCTGTTCTAGTCTCCTACTCTTCCTTCAAACTTCTCTTCAGCCCATCTTCCTTCTCCTCCAATGACAGCCTCCTTCTATCCTGTACCTGCCCTTACCTGTACTTTACTACCAAAAGTGGGCAGGAGCTCTGGTAGAGAAGTCCTGATTCCTCAGCGTTACATGACTGACAGCTATCACTGGGAGTAGTGGAATTAACATCAAAATACAGATAACTCCAGGGCAAACCACAGCAAATAATCTGAATAACAATCCTGAATAAGCACATTCAGTTATCTCAGAATATAATTTTGATAAATAGTTTTCTACAAAGGAAAAAGTTTATCTTGAGCCCTGTAAGTAGCTTGGGATTTTGAATAACTCTGGATAATGCTTTCCATGCTACTATCTCATTTAAAAACCTAGTCATCTACAACAGCACAGGCTCAAAAGTGCAAGAAGTTCCACAGACTCTTTTCATTTGCTGAATCATTTTCTTCTTTGCTCCATTTCCTTTAATACCCAGTATAAGGTATTTACAGAGTGCAATAAAACAAACAAAAAGTGTAATACAAATTTTTTTTTAATCAGTGAAAAATGGGCTGATGTTTCTAAATTGTATCCTCCACCCACTTTTTGCCTCCTTGTAATAGACACTTTCCTGCTACCTTCTCCTATATAGATAACCTTCCTATTCTGGTGTGCTTCTTCCCCATTCAGCCGGAGTGAATTGATGGATACTGTGTTTGTCAGGCTTGTATCAAGGGTATATTCACCTAATGCTTCCTAAGGTCAGTTCGCTAGTCCCTCCTTTCACTGCCTCATGTTTGTTATCCCTTTTTTCCTTTTTGGAACATGGTAAAAGAATTCAGTTTTGTGAAAGGATATGCTGAGTCTTGGGGAGGAAACTTCCAAGAGCACAAAGAGTATCTGCCTCTAGTATACCCTCAATCTGCATATGGTCTTCTGCCTTGTTTTCATGCTTCCCTAAAATATAATCTATAGTATATGCCAGACAATGATCTTTAAATTAATTCATCCTGAGTAAGTTTTCAAGGAGCTGCTATGTCAAACATTTAGTATTTATTCAAGTTTTGTCTAATCTTGTGTTTCTAATCATGATTTTCTGAACTCAAACTCCCTGGTTTGAATCACCTCCTCCTTTATTGAATCTGTGTATACAATGTATAACAGAATCTAAAGTATACTGTGTGCAGCATTGCAGTTAGTTGGACTGATGCTACTTTATTTCAATGGTAATATTGAATCCAAAAACTTGTTACCCCAATGAGGAGAGAGTTTGCAGAAAGATGCTAAATGACTCTGTCCCAAATTATTTCTGAGAGTTAAATGAAGATGCCAATATTCAATACCTGTGCAGAAGATACATAGGTGGGCTTAAGGTGTCCTGTGGTGGAAATTGGATAGAAGTACCAGGGAAAATAAGAAGAAGGGCCTGAAGAAGAAAAGCGACTGTAGGGGAGGAAGGAGGCGGAGGTGGAGGAGGGCTGTATGGCCATGAAGGAGAACCCCTAAAGAAAGGAAGCAGAAGCAGAAGAAGCAGAAGCAGAAGCAGAAGAAGCAGAAGAAGAAGAAGAAGAAGAAGAAGCAGAAGAAGAAGAAGAAGAAGAAGCAGAAGAAGAAAGAAGAAGAAGAAGAAGAAGAAGAAGAAGAAGAAGAAGAAGAAGAAGAAGAAGAAGAAGAAGAAGAAGAAGAAGAAGAAGAAGAAGAAGAAGAAGAAGAAGCAGAAGAAGAAGAAGAAGAAGAAGAAGAAGAAGAAGAAGAAGAAGAAGAAGAAGAAGAAGAAGAAGAAGAAGAAGAAGAAGAAGAAGAAGAAGAAGAAGAAGAAGCAGAAGAAGACGAAGAAGAAGAAGCAGAAGAGGAAGAAGAAGAAGAAGAAGAAGAAGAAGAAGAAGAAGAAGAAGTCTCTCCATTTCTCCCCCCAGAACCTGACCCTCAGGTGCCTCTTCGGACCCTAGATAACTGGAAGGACGGGTCGGAAGGAAGAAGAAGTAAGCTTCATGACTTAGAAATAAAGAAAATGTGGCCCTGTGGATAGCCAGTTAAGAGGAGCCCTTAGGAAGCACACTATGTAATACCTCAGGTTTATAGATAGGAAAATAGATTCTAACAAGATACAGGGTAGGCAGCTGCCAAACTTTTGTACAGTTTAATGTTTTTTGTAAATATAAAAGCTTTGTGTGCTTTTTATGTTGGAACTAAAAGTTTAGAAGCTTTGTAGAAACCACAGGTTGGGATATAGTAATAAGTACAACATAGCGTTAGGCTGTGGTCTACCTCATTCCTTTTAGCTCTTTTCATTCCCAGGTAATCTCCTGCTTTCTCAGAAGAAAATTCACACATGGCATGTGAAAAGAGACTTGAAGACCCTCAGATGAAAGATTATAGACACCCTGCCGAAGATGTAAGCAGGAAAAATTAGGCAAAAATTGGGTATGACAGTACTATATGCTGACTTTTGCGTCATTGAAACAACATAGAGCTATATTTAAAGCACAACTGCTAGATTGTTGAAATACTGTCAGGGAGTATAATCCTTGGTTCGTGATGACGGGACGTTCATTGTTGGGGTTTGAAGAAGATGAAGCAGAATATCCAAACTCATCAGCTGCATGAACAAAATTTTAATATAATTTGGGTGAGTGTAAGAGCCAGAACTCTGAGGGCTAGAAGACATTTTATTCACATGAGTATGAATTAGACAGTGAAGCATTAAAGCAAAATTATCAAAAAAGTGTGGTTTGTAGAGTATGGACAAAATGTAAATACAGAAGCTGATATTTTACACATGGAGCCTAAAGCTTCCACCAAATTCAGGGTCTTATTTTGTCATATTTAAACAGATTGGGAAGATTTTGATCATATATTTGAAGATGAATTATCTATACATCATGAAGGTGTATTCTGTGTTTAAATGAAGATAACATGCATGCACACGGGTGTGTGTGTGCGTGTGCGCGTGTGTGTGTGTGTGTATGTGTGTTAAAAGCATTTAAAGGCAAAAATTGTGTGGAATTATCTTTTTGTTGAAAAATCTGTACATAAATTTTTTCCATTTGTTTTGTTTGTTGGTTTACTTTACATCCAGTTCACTGTTCCCTGTCCTGGTCATTCAGACACACAGCCACCCTCTCATTCTATTCTGAGAGGACAAATTCCACTAGTTACCCCACTTATCACCCTATTCTCATACATTAAATTTCTGCAGCAGTCGGCATATCCTCTCCCATTGAGACGAGACAAGGTAGCACATTTATGGAAGTAGAATCCACAAGTTGGCAGCAGCTTAGGGATAGCTCCCAATCCAGTTGTTGGGGAAACTGCATGTAGACTAAGCTGAACCTCTGCTGCATGTGAACTTGGCAGCCCTGGGCTCCAGCCATGCAGGCTGCTTTGGTTACTGGCTCAGTCTGTAGAGGCTTCAAGTTAGACTATTTTTACTCCTGTTAGTCTTCTTGTGGAGTTCTTACTGACAGCTCCCTGAAGGTCATTCAATCCTTCCCAAACTCTTTCAAAAGACTCCCTGTGCTATGTTCAGTGTTTGGCTGAGACTCTCTGCATCTGCTTTTTGTCTGCTGCTGCTGCTGGGTGGAGCCTCTCAAAAAGGCAGTAATACTGGGCTCCTGTCATGCCTGTCCTTTTTGATCCTGGTTCACCTCCTCAGGAAGAAGCATTTTTCTATTTCCATTCATTTTGCCTTCAAAATTCACTTGATGTCCTTGTATTTAGCTGGTTAGAATTCAAATTTGCATAAATGAACCACAATTTCATACTCAATCTTTTGGTTGAGTGACATCTTTATTGTTTCCAACCACGTTCTATTACAAATAAAGCTTCTATGAACATAATTACCTTTTATATCCCTGTTGTATGGTAGAAGCACATCTTGGGTGCATGCCCTAGAATGGTATAGCTGGCTCTTCTGGCAGAAGTATTTCCAATTTTATGGAAAATAGTCATATTGATTATCAGAGTGGTTGGTCAAGTTTGCACTAAGTCGAAATTCATTCCATTAAAAAGCTTCTGAAAGGCAAAGAACACTGTCAGTAGGACAAAACAGCAATCAACATATTGGGAAAGGATCTTCACCAACAAGTCATCCAACGCAGAATGTCCAAAAAATATAAAGAACTAAAGAAGTTGACACTAATAAACCAAATTACCCAATTTAAATCTCGGGCACAGAGCTAAATACAATTCTCAGCAGAGGAATCCTGAATAGTTGAAAAGCACTTAATGAAATGGTCAATCATCAAGGAAATGCAAATGAAAGTGACCCTGATATTTCATCTTGCACTTGCCAGAATGCCTAAAATCAAAAACTTAAGTGACAGTTCATGCTGGGTAGTATGTGAAGCAAGAGGAGTACTCTACTACTACACGTGTTTATTAAAAACTTTAAAAATAAGTATTGGTGATAAAAAAAATTCTGCAGGTGAAAATTATTTTACCAAACACATAAATATTTCTAATGGATCTACTCAAATGGAAGGGCAATTATTAATTGTAAAATATGGAGCCAGCCTTATATTGTAGAAGACAAATAAGGGAGTAAAATCCACTAGTCTCTTAAGGCAGGTGCTTGGATAGAGTAAAATTTACATAAAGGCAAGAATTCATAAAGGCCACTGAAAGCATCAAACCATAATACTGATGTTTGGAAACAGGTCTTGAGACCACATACACTTCAAATCTTTGACATGCAACTAAGATCCAATTTCAAAATGAGCACCAGTGTTCTGTCTGGCTTAAGATTCAACATTGCATACCTCTACTTTGCACCTTCTAAAAGCCATTCAATAGCTTTTCGGTAGACTCCAATTGTATTTTTAACACCAAACATTGTTTGGGTCATCTACACTGACATTTGTTTTGCTATATAACAATTCCATCTGAGAATATCATTTAGATTCCTCAGGAAAAATGACTGCAACCGTTCATGAAGTCTACAGAGAATAAGTAATGCTTGTACTTATGGGATACAGAGGAATCTCATTGGTCTCTCATGCCCAAACCATTCAAACTCTTCAAAGCCTGGCTACATCTGAGACATTATGTCAGTAATGGAACAAAGAACAGTGTGAAAAACCCAACCTCACATCTGCATCTGGGTGGTTTATGTTATGGTTTTGTATCACCGTGGGGGCCAACTGTTATACTGCTGGCAGAAATATATGGTGTCATCTTCAGGCTGCAGGCTGCTGATGGTGAGTGTGTAATCTGTACCAGATCCACTGCCACTGAAATCTTGTGGATGCCCGTTTGCAAACTGTTTGCATTATAGATCAGGAGTTTGGGGAGCTTCTCAAGTTTTTGCTGATACCAGTTTAAGTACTATTAATATTCTGACTGCTTTGCAGTTATTGAGAGTGACTCTGTCTCCCTACAGATGCAGACAGGAGAAGGAGACTGATCTGGGATGTCATCATCTCATGGCTGATATTGGAAACACACATCAAAACATTATACTGTTATAACATGAAAAACATAACTTTTCAAAGTAATTAGGCACACTTGGAAAGTGTTTTTGACATTGTCCATCTTACCTGGGACCCAAAGCAGCAGCAGCCCTAAGAGTTGAACTGGAGCCATCATGACTGGCCTGTGTCCTGTCTGGGAATGAATACCAAAGCGTGCAGATTGTCGAATAAGAAGTCGTACTTAAGTGGACTGTGTTCCTCAGGTATGCAAATCACGTGGTCTGGCACAGCTGCATGGCTGACTTGATTCTGTAATTTAATAAAGATATGATATCTCTGCCATACTCAGAAGGAAAGTTGGGATGCATAGATTTTTCTGACAGGAAATGTGATTATTTCTCTTCAAAAGAGAACAGTGTCAGCCAGGCTCTGCAAAGAGTATTTTATGTTCATCACAATTTTCTGCCATGATTTCCTCAAGAGAGCTCCAACTCATAAGTAACTGTTCACTATGACACAGACATATACTGAAAAAGATCTAGAAAAGAGTACATAGTCTCCTTTTATATGTGCCTGGCAAAACTATTAGAAACACAGTGTATTCCCTTTTGTTCCCCTTCCCCGAACCTCTTAATATGAATAGGAGACATAGAGAAAACGCAAAAACTCAGTACACGATGAAAAGGAAAACACAAAAATGTGATTCTTAAGAAATAGGACTTACATTCAATAAATTCTCATCTATATAAAGCATATGTGACTGACTGCATTCATGACTCTTCTGAATTATGCATTGCTGCTTTTCATCTTGTGGGTGATCTTTCTCTTATGATGTCTCAGATCATTAATCCTATCATCTCTCATAGGTTGTGACCCTAAACATTATCACAAGCAGCAGCCCTTACTCTGCTATGTGGTCGTTCAGACTTTAAATGTTTCATGGTCCTTAAAAATCTTAACCATTCTTTTCACTTCCTTCTGTTTTTATATCTTTACTAAACAAAACTTTATTTTATTCAGATGAATATAGCTTACATATTACATAAAATATAATAGGGATTTGACAAAACTTGGTAGAATTTCTGATTAGAGATATATACACTAACACCCCCTCCATGTTTTCTAAGTGAGTCCTTGAAACTAATTTTTTTTACAGTGACTGATGATGTCTAATGCCTCAAAGGAGTAATAGACATTGAATGCTTATGGAAGGGATATACAGTAGTTGTTACATCAATACACACATATTTAAATTCATATACCAAAATATTGTATTTCAGTCCTAAGCATAGTATACAGTTATTTGCAAACTTTCAATGTGAAAAGATAAAAAAACAGTCCTCCCTATACCAATTCATCTTGCCCTTTGGGTTCTACAGACTTCACTTTGCTTCTGTCCCTGTCTTCTGGAACTAGAAGATTGAATGGTGATGTAAGCCCCATGTCATCTATGATACCCTTTAAACACACAGAAAAGAGGAAATAGCTTCCTGAAAATATAAAAAGATATCAGTGACTGAGCTTCTAGTATAGATGTAAAAGGAGAAAGACTCGATAGGAAGAATCTGTAGCACTGGATATATTTACACTATCATCAGATATATGGAAAATACAAATTCTTTTTGAGCTACATATGTAAAATTAAACATATCAGTATAGAATGTAAAGAATAAACTATATAAATTTGTTGAGGAGAAAAAACTTTTTTGTCAAAAGTGATGGTTCATTGAATAAAGGCACATGTTGCTTTAGAGAGCACCTATTTTTGTTTTCTAGTGCTTAACATTGATAATTCTAGTTCCACAATATTTTATGGTCACTTCTAACTACCAGTAGCAACAGATATGTACTTGTTTCACCACCATACATGCAACCGGGACACACACACAGATAAACAGAAAATACAGCTGAGCAAACCGGGGTAGAATACCAGAGGAAAGAGAGACAGGGACAGAATGTGGATTGATAAGATCACTACTGATTACTGATTATTACTGGTTAGAAAGCAGGTTGGTCTTTCACCAAAATTGTTTTTTACCATTAGCATGAAGGCAGGAGGGGATGAAGGAAGAGGTGAATAGTGCCATGGGTTGATCCTCCACCCATTGCCTATGTGGGAAGAAATAGAATGTAAGACACTGTTTGGCAGGTGAGGAATATAAAATGGAAAAGAATATATCTCTTTTCTCCATCTTTATTAAATTGGGTATTTTTTATTTATATTACAATTGTTATTCCCTTTCCGGAAAGTCCCACAGTGAAAGTACAGAGAGCCTGATGATGCCCACCAGAGGAAGTTTAGACATTTTGAACAGAGAAACATTCCAGGATCTAATGCAGAAAAGCTGGAAGTTAAGAGTCTGAGTAATAAACCTGGAACCTGGCAAATTAATAAATATATAGGGTCAAGCTAATTCAACCCAATGGGAAGAGGCAGCTAAACTGTTCAGAAGAACACAAGAGCCACACCCTCAATTGCTTCACTGAAATATCTACTTGTTCAATACTGTACAACCATTCTTATTAAAAATTCTTTCACTGGTGCATAAAGTCCTGTACAAGGTAGAGCAGGATGCATAAAAGTTGCCACCTCCTGGCCACATTTTTTTTTTACAGAGTCTTGGGTCCTGCTCTTCTATTTAAAAGACAGTGTGAAACTCACTCTTTCACAATTTCAAATTATGCAAGACCATGAACTTCACATAACTAAGGGAGAACCATACTTTAGCAGAAGGAGTTGCTGAGGCAGACTCTCTGACTCATAACATGAGAAAGAGCTTTTTCTTCCAATGGAGAGCACTATGAACAGGTTACTAAATGTGCTGTATAATAATATCAACAATAATAATTTGACAAATCTTAAGGTTTTGCTGTGAGAATAAAGAGCTATCCTATATTGTATACCTCTCAAGTAGTCAAGAACCCAAGATGTCAAGGAGCATCCATGCTCAGTAGGTAAAAGGCTTAGAAACTGATCATTGCATCTGCTGGCACTAAAAAGGGAAGTCCTTCTGGTTTAATCTGCATAAAAAGTTTTAGCTGAGTTGATAGGCAGGTTTTTGCATGAATTTGCTATATCTCAAAAGTGAACAAAGATTTGAACTAAGAGAGCCTAAGAGATTCAACATTAGCACATATATTGCGTTCAATGACTCAATTAGTAGCTTAGAGCTTAAATTCTTTATTATAATTAGACAGATAATAATTAAAGAACCTATTATGTTGTATGATTCAACATTAGCACATTTATTGTTTGATAGATTTGGGAATTTTGATTTATTTTTCATTCAGTGGATAAGGTACATTTCTAAGACATTCTTTAAGCTTTTAGAGAGTTAAATAACATAGTTCTAGCGGATAATGGCTGGCTCATTTTATATATTGGATATTAGCCCTCTATCAGATGTACGAGTGGTAAAGATCTTTTCAAATTTGTTGCATGGTGTTTTGTTTTAATGACAGTGTGTTTTGCTTTACAGAAGCTTTGTAATTTTATGAGGTCCCATTTGTTTTCTGTTGATCTTAGAGCATAAGCCATTAATGCTCTGTTCAGGAAATTTTCTCCAGTGCCCATGTGTTCGAAGCTCTTCCCAAATTTCTGTTGTATTACTTTCAGTGAATCTGGTTTTATGTGGAGGTCCTTTATCCACTTGTACTTCAGCTTTGTACAAAACAATCAGAATGGATTGATTTGCACACACAGTTGAACCAACATCGTGTGTTGAAAATACTATCATTTTTCCACTGGATGGTTTTTGTTCCTTTATCAAACATCAAATAGCCATAGATGTGTAGCTTCATTTCTGGATCTTCAATTCTATTCCTTTGCTCTACCTGCCTTCCTCTGTAGCAATAACATGCAGTTTTCATCAGGATTGCTCTGTTACACAGCTTGAGGTCAGGAATGTTCTTTTATTGTTGAGAGTAGTATTCACTATCCTAGTTTTTTGTTATCCCACGTGAATTTGCAACTTGCCCTTTTTAAGTCTATGAAGATTTGAGTTGGCATTTCGATGGGGATTGCATTGAATCTGTAGATTGCTTTCAGCAAGATGGCTATTTTTACTCTATTAATCCTGTCTGTCCATGAACATGGGAGTTCTTTCCATCTTCTGAGATCCTCTTCAATTTCATTCTTCAGGTACTTGAAAATCTTGTCATACAGTACATCACTTGATTGGTTAGAGTCACACCAAGGAATTTTATATTATTTGTGACTATTGTGAAGGATGTTATTTCCCTAATTTCTTTCTCAGCCTGTTTATACTTTAGTAGAGGAAGGCTAGTGATGTTTTGAGTTAATTTTATATCTAGCCACGTTGCTGAAGTTGTCTACGAGGTGTCTTAGTCAGGATTTGTATTCCTGCACAAATATCATGACCAAAATGCAAGTTGGAGAGTAAAGAGTTTATTCAGTTTATACTTCCATATTGCTGTTTAACATCAAAAGAACTTAGGACTGGAACTCAAGCAGGTCAGGAAGCAGGAGCTGTTGCAGAGGCATGAAGGGATGCAACTTAATGGCTTGCTTTTCCTGGCATGCTCAGCTTGCTTTCTTATAGAACCTAAGAATAACAGCCCAGGGATGGTACCATGAAATATCAGCCCGCTTCCTGACAAACCACACCAAAACAACATGGTTCCACAAGGATATGTTTTAATGAGAGAACGAGACTAGGGAGAGAGGGACGAGAGAGAAAAGAGAAAAAGAGAGAGGGCAGAAAATATCTGCCTTTTATTTAGAATATGATGTAACTACTCTCAAGTGAAGGTGGAAACTAAGCGAAGGGGACACGGGAATGTATGGTTGTTGCATGGCAACAGAGACCATGTACTGTTGCTGCTGGAGGCAAAAGCAATTCCTGATACCAACATACCTCACTTTTTCTTATCATAAAATGAAGGTTAAAAAAAGGGAGAGGGAAGCTGATGGTAAACGGGGAATAAGGTTTTTTCTTAGGTTACTTACTGCTTTCTTGTGGCATCTTCAATGTTGTGAAACAGCTGACTTTAACCATCTGGGCCCACTTAGTAAACTTTCGCATCAGGTTCCTCAGTGGATTTGACTGGTAAACATGTAACAGGAACTGATTGATAGTTTAATTAGAAATTTTCTGTATCTGTCTTTGAAGGAATGTAGAGACAAGATTAATGAAGCAGGGAGTGAAAATTAACACAAGAAAGATGACTAGGAAAGTTGTAATGAAAGGGATTATTCATTTACTTATAGGGTTTTTGAAAGACCAGGCACTGGAGGCCTCATATTCTCTAAATTTCTGTATGTGTTATTGAAGCTCCTGAATTTTATTTTTCACTATTCCAGAATGGTTGATGAAGAAACAGCATTTGGGCTATCTTGGAGGAATGTATGTCTTTCTGTGAAGAGGATGATATTTTCCATTCCAACCATTTGCCTCTGTTTCATAAAGTCGTTGTTTTGATAGCTGAGCTAATATTCCATTGTGTAGATGTACCACATTTTCTGTATCATTCCTCTGTTGAAGGCATCTGGGTTCCACCAGCTTCTGGCTATTATAAATAAGGCTGCGATGAACATAGTGGAGAACGTCTCTTTTACATATGTTGGGGCATCTTTTGGGTATATGCCCAAGAGGTATAAACTGGATCCTCCAGGCAGTTCATGTGATTTTCTGAGGAACCTCCAGACTGATTTCAGAATGGTGTGCAGTCTGCTAACCCACGACAATGGAGGTGTTCCTCTTTCTCCGCATCCTCGCCAGCATTTGCATACTGAGTTTTTGATCTTGGCCATTCTCACTGGTGTGAGGTGAAATCTCAGAGTTGTTTTGATTTGCATTTTCACTGTGAGTTACCTTATTATATTAGGCCATAAAAGATGAATTTATCTTACAGAATTCAGTGCTACCACCATGGCTATTCCGGCAGTGACCAGCTTAGGCAGGATCTGAACTGCATTCTTGTGACTTTGGAATATTTTTAGTAGTTTTGAGAAATCTCAGTGAAATGTTTGTTAAAGCTAGAGGAGGCAATTCAGCACTCCTTAGGGCTCAAAGGATTAGTCAAATCACATCAGACCTTTTAATATCATTTCTTTCAAGTATTTTTATTATGGGAATGCAATGGTAACCAACACAATAATTTATTATTTCCTCTTATTTCAAGAAGGTTAATATTAGAAATTGAAGATTCATAATTCTCATTCATGGAAAAGTATTCAAGCCATGCTTTATCTCTACACATATGTAAATGATTGTGTCTTCATAATCAGTGCTCAATGAAACAACACTGATGATTTTCCAGGTGCAAAAATATCAACTAATGGAGCTTTATACTAAGGTACAAGATCTGTATTTAGTATATCAGGCCTAAAAGTTATAAAATTATGAAAACAGAGTGTGAGCAACATAGTACTGGAAGTACCAATTGTGAGAGGGTTGAGAATTGATCATTTTTTAATGAGTAAGGTTTCTTATTGAGTCACATAGTGAGTAAGAAAAAGAAGAATGATGTTGATTAAATAATAGTCTTGTTAATATTTCCATTTCTTTAATATGCAAAAAGCTGATATTTAAGGAGACAAAGTGCTAACTTCATTTTAATTAGATGCTTGATTATAGACATAAAAAGCTGCCAGTTTATCCTTCTTTGGAATAACAATTTGCTTTTCGTATGATTTTTCAATAGTTTCTTTAATTGGAATTTATTTTAATGAGGTGAGAATCAAATCAAGAGGAGAGCAGTATCAACCTGCAACCTTATAGCAGATGTGTGAAATAGATGTAAAGATTATAGAAACACAGTGATCATCCTATTTTGTGCTTTGGGCGTAGTGCAAGTTTTAAACATATTGAAGTCACTTTGTGTTTATTTATTGCTCTAGAGATCCCTGGATACTAGAGAGAATATAAGCAGAATCTACCTTACATTATAGGAGTGCCACCGAGCACCCCAGCTGAGTGCTTTGCGTTCTGGGACAATGGTCCTCGAAGACTTGCTGAGTAAGGATTCAGCTGTCACAAACAGAAACAAACACATGATGCAGTGTGAATCTGAGTGTGTTTTGGTAGACTTTCACAGCTTTTAGATGCAGGAGAAACGGGTATTACAATTTTAAAAGATGTGTTCACTGAAGCAGCTACAAAGCATAATTATCACAGTCACCTGGCACAAGAAAATTCAAAACCATTCAGAAATTACAGTTTATAAAAGTAGTTTCAAAGAATCAATTATGAATGAACTAAATAATATCATTATCAGTTAAGAGAACAAAAATCGCTTATAGTTAATAGCACACTTCCAGCAGTGGGTTCAAAAGATCTTCATGGGAACTTAGATTATAACCCCTAGGTCCTGAACAAGTAAATAAATTCCCACGGGTAATTTTTATGTAACATCGAGCTTCTGCCTCATTATAAATCCTCGATGTTCAATTAAAAACTGTACTTTTTTATTTTTTTATCTTTATTAACTTGAGTATTTCTTATTTAGATTTCGAATGTTATTCCCTTTACCGGTTTCTGGGCAAACATCCCCCTAATCCCTCCTCCTCCCCTTCTTTATGGGTGTTCCCTTCCCCATCCTCCCCCCATTGCCGCCCTCCCCACAACAATCACGTTCAGTGGGGGTTCAGTCTTGGCAGGAACAAGGGCTTCCCCTTCCACTGGTGCTCTTACTAGGCTATTCATTGCTACCTATGAGGTCAGAGTCCAGGGTCAGTCCATATATAGTCTTAGGGTACTAGCTTAGTCCCTGGAAGCTCTGGTTGGTTGGCATTGTTGTTCATATGGGGACTCAAGCCCCTTCAAGTTCTTCCAATCCTTTCTCTGATTCCTTCAACGGGGGTCCAGTTCTCAGTTCAGTGGTTTGCTGCTGGCATTTGCCTCTGTATTTGCTGTATTCTGGCTGTGTCTCTCAGGAGAGACTACATCCGGCTCCTGTGAGCCTGCACTTCTTTGCTTCATCCATCTTATCTAGTTTGGTGACTGTATATGTATGGGCCACATGTGGGGCAGACTCTGAATGGGCATTCGTTCAGCCTCTGTTCTAAACTTTGCCTCCCTATTCCTTGCCAAGGGTATTCTTTTTCCCCTTTTAAAGAAGGAGTGAAGCATTCACATTTTGGTCATACTTTTTGGGTTTCATGTGTTCTGTGCAGCTAGGGTAATTCAAGAATTTGGGCTAATAGCCACTTATCAATGAATGCATACCATGTGTGTAAAACAATGCTTTCTATACCAAAATATCAGAGCCCACCTCAATTACACATGCATAGCCCTACAAGATCATATATTGTTGTACATCAAAATACTATTTTGTAATTATATAAATGATTATTAACCAGATTGCTAGATCTCTTCAAGAAAAGAGTCATGGCAAGTGACATAAGCATCTCAAGGGTGGCTGCCTTCAATTTCTCACTTAAAATCTGGAGTCTAAGTGCAGACATGTCATAAATATGAAAGGAATGAAGAAGATAAAGCAGACAAACTGCCATAGGAACTATGGCTCCAATATCATCCTCTCGCTATAGGAATTCCACAACCTGTTCCCAGGAGACCTCCTTGAGTCTAATGCCTCAGTCTGTGGAACTTGTCACACAAAATCTACTGGGGTAAGTGTGGCATAGCTGCAAAATTTCTGACCAGCAGATAAGACCTTATAAAAGCCAGTTAATAGATGTAATGCAGATTCTACATTTCTGTGTCAGTGTGCATTTACATGTAGAAAGTATCTTCATTTTCTTTCCGGTAGACCAAGCTGATTATGCAATGCAGATGCTTAGTACTGATGAGCAGAATATAAGTTTCTGTGCTACGAAAGCAGAAAATAATGACACAGAGTTAGCCTTTTGCTTCTAATAAAACTTGAGAGTATCCTGTTAAGCCAGGTTTCATCTGAAAATATTTTCAGGCAATAGAGGATACAGGAGTTCAGGCTCAATGACAGACAACCAGTTTCACACTCCTGTTACTCCAAGTGGATTATGTTCTGACATGACCCACTATGGAAGGGTTACTCCAATAGTAGCAAGAGGAACAACGTTAAACACATCCAGACTCTAGGCTCCTGATGATGAAGGTGAAATCTGGCCACTGCCTCTGAACCTCAATTAGACTTAATCTTACAGGTCAGATGAACCGTAGATCAAGAATTTTGGAGATTTTCCTGATGTCTGTTGGTACTATGCTGACCAGCAAGAAACTGTACATTTTGTTCCCTCAAAGGTTTGGATAAAATGAGGGAGTCTGGCATATCTGGATATCACATCTTTAAAAAGGCAATCAAGACAAATTGAATAATCCCTGATATGAAGCGTGTTAAATGAGAAGTTACTTAAAGTACCAGACATCCCTTACAGTAATGGATAAGCAAATTCATATTACTGTTATTCTTTAATTAAGGAAGAACAGCAGGAACCCAAGAAAAAGAGTGTGGGCCTCATGTCCATTCTGTATTCTGACAGCAACTGATTCTTCTGTGGGTGTGACCCACCTGTGAAGAAGTCCTCATGGCTCAGGACTGGACTAGGGC
This sequence comes from Rattus rattus, assembly GCF_011064425.1. Classification (NCBI taxonomy): domain Eukaryota; kingdom Metazoa; phylum Chordata; class Mammalia; order Rodentia; family Muridae; genus Rattus; species Rattus rattus. The sequence continues at coordinate 25,466,606 of NC_046167.1, forward strand.
ACATGCAAATCAGGAGCACTTTGCCAAGGCTGAGAACAGCTACATATTGGATTACCTCAATAACTCATCCTGAATGAGCATTTGCAGGGGTCTTGGAATAGAATTGTAATGCATATTTTTCTACAAAAGGAAAAATGTTCTTATTGAATCCTGCAGGTAGCATGGGAATCTGAATTGCTCTGGTTCATGCTTTCCATGCTACTATCTAGCCATCTACAATAGCACAGTGTGAAAAGTGCAAGGAAGTTCACAGGCTCTTTTCACTGTTGAATAATTATCTTCTTTGATACATTCCCTGTAATACACAGTGTGGCGTACACGTGCAATAAAAACAAATACAACCATGATAGAATTTTTTGTCAGATCAATGAAAAAATGGGCTGATGTTCCTAAATTGTATTCCTTCCACATACTTTGCCTCCTGTGACAAGCACACTGTCCTGCTATCACTTTTCCTGATATAGATGACCTTCCTCTTCTGGTGTTCTTCTTCCCTATTCAGCCACAGTGAATTGATGGATACTGTGTTTACCAGGTATGGCTCAAGTGTATATCCACCTACTGCTTCCTAACATCAGTTCGCTATTCCCTCCTTTCACTGCCATATGTTAGTTATTATCCCCTTTTTTCCCTTTTGGAGGATAGAAAAAGAATCCAGTCTTGTGAAAGGATTATGCCAAGTCTTGTGTGTTGGAGAGGAAACTTCCAAGAGCACAGAAAGTATCTGCCCTAATGTACCCTCCATCTGCATATGTTCTTCTGCTTTGTTTTCTTGCTTCTCTAAGATATAATCTATAGTATGTGCAAGAAAATTTTCTTTAAATTAATTTGCCCTGGGTAAGTTTTCATGGAACTGCTGTGTCAACATTGAGTATTTGCTCACAAATATTTATTCAAGTGTTATCTAATCTTGTGTTTCTAATCATGATTTTCTGAACTAAAACAGCCTGCCTTGGATCACCTCCTTCTTTATTGAATTTGTGTATACAATGTATACCAGCAACTAAAGTAAAGCTGTGTGCAGCCTTGCAGTTGGGCTAGTGTTATTTATATTTCAATGGTAATATCGAACCCCAAAACAGGTTATAACAATGAAAAGAGAGTTTGCAGGTAGACTCTACCCAGATTACTTCTGAGTGTTAAATAAAGATGCCAACAGCCAATACCTGGGCAGAAAACACATAGAGGGGTTGTAGTGTCCTGGACTTAAAGTTGGAGATCCTCCAGGATATGGAGGAAGTAGGAGCCCCATGGCTTAGAAATAAAGGCAATCTGGCCCTGTGGAATAGCCAGTGAAGAGCAGCCCATGGGATGCACAGTGTGTAATAATTCAGGTTTATCAATAGGAAAGTAGATTCTAACAGAAATGAGGGTAGGCAGCTGCCAAGCTTTTGTACTGTTTAATGCTTATTATGAATATAAAGGCTGTGTGTACTTTTTATTTGGGAATTAAAAGTTTAGAAGCTGTGTAGAAACCACAGGATAGGATTTAATAATTTCTACAATACAGCATTAACTTGTTATCTGCCTCATTCCCTTTGGTTCCTTTAATTCCCAGGTAATTTCCTGCCCCCACAGGAGAAAATTTACAAGTGACTTGTGAAAAGAGACCTGAAGACTGTCAGATGAAAGATTATAGATACCTTGCAGAAGGAAGTAAGCAGGAACAATGAGGCAAAAATGGGAAAGATAGTACTACATGTTGACTAGTGCATAACTTTTAAACAAAGTTGAACTCCTGTATCTAAGGAAGAACTGCTAGTTTATTGCAATATTCTCAGTGACTATAATCCTTGGTTCCTGATGAAGGGACATTCATTTTGGGGATTTGTGAGAAGATGAAGCAGAATATTCAAACTCATCAGCACTTCCTGTGATGTTATGTCTCATTTAAATGATTCTGAGTTCATTTTTTTTCTTTTTTCATCTTTATTAACTTGGGTATTTCTTATTTACATTTTGATTTTTATTTCCTTTCCCAGTTTCCGGGCCAACATCCCCCTAACCCCTCTTCCTCCCCTTCTCTATGGGTGTTCCCCTCCCCATCCTCCCCACATTACCACCCTCCCCACAACAATCATGTTCACTGGGGGTCCAGCCTTGGCAGGAACAAGGGGTTCCCCTTCCACTGGTGCTCTTACTAGGCTATTCATTGCTACCTAGGCAGTTGGAGACCAGGGACAGTCCATGTATAGTCTTTGGGTAGTGGCTTAGTCCCTGGAAGCTCTGGATGGTTGGCATTGTTGTTCACACGGGGTCTCAAGCCCCTTCAAGCTCTTTCAGTCCTTTCTCTAATTCTTTCAACGGGGGTTGCAATCTCAGTTCAGTGGTTTAATGATGGCATTCGCCTATGTATTTGGTGTATTCTGGCTGTGTCTCTCAGGAGAGATCTACATCTGGTTCCTGTCAGCCTGCACTCCTTTGCTTCATCCATCTTATCTACTTTAGTGGCTGTATATGTATGGGCTACATGTGGGGCAGGCTCTGAATGGGTGTTTCTTCTGCCTCTGTTCTAAACTTTGCCTCCCTATTCCCTCCCAAGGTTATTCAAGTGGATCTTCCTGGTTGCTTCTCTGAGTTTATTGGGTTTCCCTCTGCTGGTCACCTGATATAATGTCAGTGGTCAGTAGACATTTGTGCTGTGTCTCCATAAACAGGATTGAGCACTGTAAATAGTCTAATGCAGTTTTGTTAAAGTTGCAAAGGTCGGATAGCACAACAGCCACATTCTTAGTCTTGGTGCAGTTATGTCAAATGCCTTGTTTTTTCTCATAGCATGGGTAGGTAAGGGTTTGATATTCTGAAGATTCTTAAAAAATTCCACTATTTACTTTGGTAAAAATTCTATGGAGTTTTAAATTGATGAATTAAAATACTTCAAGGATTTAGATATCTTAGACTTACAAATACTAGAAGGATGTACAGAAATTTAAAAGTTCTTTCCCATTGCAGAAATATTTCAAAGCTTTGGATTTCAAAATGTCCCTTTATTATCTTTCGGTTTAAAAGAAAATATTGTATCTTCTATAATTTATCATCAAGAATTCCTCAGTCCTGAATAGGCACCTATAACTACTACATAGCATTGATCGATGTGTCACATGACCTAAAAGATACAAATATAATTCAGCTAAATAAAAAGAGGACAATTTAGCAGATTTAAGTTTTTGAAAAAGTGGCATTTTATTTTGGTCATCAAACAAACTATAGCATATTTTTAAAGTAAGGATATTGTTTATATTAATTAGGTCTGGACTTTGAGAAATGTCCTCATTAAAGTCACAATACCAATTGTTGCAATATTTGAGCAACACAATTGCATCCTAGTAAAATAGAAATTGATAGTTCTTTACTGTTAAAAAAAAAAAAACGTCCCAGACCCCAGTGTCCTGCTAATCAAGTTTGTATACTTTTCTTAAGCATGGACCAGCACTAGTAAAACAGAATGTTAGACTCGCCTAAGCTTACACATTTAATTGGCTGAACACTTCTCAGTTTTAAGATTAAGCTTAAAACTGATAGTTTTAGCATTGGACTCTAGCTGATACAATGGGCATGTTATTTTTTCAGAAATAGCAGTAGTATCTTTTAACAGTATGTGATTAAACATTTCCTCAGTGTGCATAAGCATTTTCTCATCTTCATGTCCTACTGTAGATGATTAAAACAAATTCATCATACCCGTGGAAAAGAAGCTTTTCAGTAAAGGAACCAATGTCTAATGTTCAGAGACATTAATTTCATGGGGTGGAGGAATAGCTGTGAAGTCACTTCTGAGTACTTGTTAGGTTAAGTGATTACAAATCTGAGAAAAGGGGGTTACATATTCCACTTGAATGAAAATGTTATATGGTACACTATGAGACAAAGCATACATTGACTGGCAGAAAAGTAACAAGATTTCCTGATTTTGTCTTCTGACAAGGCTCTACCAAAACACTACTGAGACAGAAACTTGTCAAAGGAGATGAAGGGATACTGGAGAGGTTTCCTGTTTCTAGCAAGTGTGTGCATTGGGAAACCCAGTGATAAATACTGGGGATTTTATGCCTGATGCTGTTCTGTTGCTAAGAAACACATTTGATTTTTTCCTTACTGTATAACACAAACGTGCCAAAATAATTTGTTATTAATTTATATGTATAATTTATATGTATAATTTATATAATATATTATATATAAATTAATAAGTTATATATAATAAATATAATATATTATATATAATAAATTAATATAAATAAATTAAAATAATATAAAAAGATGTATATCTACTGTATGTCGCTATAGACACACAAGAAGAGGGCATCAAATGCCATTACACAGATGTTTTTAAGCCACCATGTGGTCACCAGTAATTGACTCCAGTACCTCTGGATGAGCAGTCAGTCCTCTTAACCACAGAGCCATCTCCCAGCCTCATAATTAAAAGTTAAATTCACAGACATATTTGAACAGTAACTAGACATGTATAGTTTCACTCTCGTAGTGGTAACTTAGAAATAAACCAATTCAAGAAAAATTCATGCAGGCAGCTTTGGCTGATTTACAAAATACTACTGTGCCCTGAATAATCTTGGTTATGTTGATATTCATATAATCTTGTTCAGCCAACCTGCAACAAAAGACACTGCTTTAGTGTTGAATAGATCCACAAATGGATCATTATCACCTCTGGACTCAATAGAACTTATCTTTAAATTAAAAGGAAAATTTTATTTGAATAGGAAAGTGAATAAATAAGGGAGCAATTGAATAAATAGGAACATAGAAAATCATTGAAACTCAGGTTTGATTTCCAGCACTAATTGGTGATGGATTCATGAGAGTGAACACTGATGTCCAAATCCGTCCCTTTGTGTGTTGCATAAACACAGTCTGATTATGACTGTCACACTTTAGTAAAATGTTTTTCAGAAGAAGACAAAGAATCTCAAGGCACAAAGGGAGATTTGCCAATTATGGTTTAATGGAGCACATTCTGTTTTTTGTTTTTTTTTTTTTTACATTTGATAAAACTGGTACTAGTCTAAAACTCAATATTTGTTATTTTATCATGGTAAAATTGTCACTTAGAAGTTACAGAGATGCCTCTGTGGTTAAGAGAATTGTTTGTTCTTTCAGAGAACTGGGTTTGATTCCAAGAACTGACTTGGAACTTTACAATCATATATTAACTACAGTTCCAGATGATCCAGTACTTCTTTGACCCTCCACAGGTATGAGACAGCCAGATGGTGCTCATGCAGGTAGAAAACACATACAAGCAAAATAATTATTTTTAAATTTACACTTAGAACTTATTTTATGGTCTCACTTAGGTTTCAGACCTTTTTGTTTCTTTTATTGGTTTATTTGTTTGTCAATTTCATGTAAGTATAAAATGTTTTCTAAACGATCTCTACACATTCTGTTATCTCTTTCTCATGTTACCAATCCCCTCCCCAAATCAATGTCAGTCCCTTTGCCCTTTGATATTAGTCTGTTTTGTGAATTTGTCTACTTAGATCCTACTTTATGGAGATTATATTGCAATTATTTACAGAAGCTTAATTGAGCCATCAGTGGATACACAGTTGAAGTCAATGTCCTTCCCTCTCACAGATGATTCAACAGTAAGTACCAAAACCAGTGTTTCAGTTGTCCATGATTCACTGTTGTCAGGTCCATTCCTATGCAGACTTAGTATACAAAGCCAGAGCTAGTGTGATTGTAATTGCTGTGTTTTGCTAAGAAACACAGGCTTGGGGTTGGGGATTTAGCTCAGTGGTAGAGCGCTTGCCTAGCAAGCGCAAGGCCCTGGGTTCGGTCCCCAGCTCCGAAAAAAAGAAAAAAAAAAAAAAAAGAAACACAGGCTTTCTTCCAGTTTTCTAGCTCCATCTAAGCAGAAGAAAGGATAGTGCAAATAACTTGTTTAAGACATGGTACTCTCTGGTAGAGCGCTCGCCTAGCAAGCGCAAGGCCCTGGGTTTGGTCCTCAGCTCCGAAAAAACAAACAAACAAACAAAAAAAAAAGAAACAAAAACAAACAAACAAACAAAAAAGACATGGTACTCTCTAGTCATTTACTCTCAGCACTTGACAAAGCCATGAATTTGTACTCAGCAAAATATGGTGAACAGTAATGTTTCTGATTAAGACTGAGAGAAGCATTATGTATGAATATAATGTAAAAATTTAGAGTGAACAATGGCATGAGGTCATTTGGAAGTAGAATAATGCAGAGAAGACTTTCACTGGCATTCACACCTACTTCTTCAGGATTCTAGGGTATATTTAAAAGACCAAATATCTTATTTTGGGTTATATTGCTGTGAACATACACCATGACCAAGGCAACTATTTTAAGAACAATATTTAATTGCGGCTGACTTACAGTTCTGAGGTTCAGTCCATTATCGTCAAAGAAGGAACATGGTAGTAGGAATGATGCAGCAGGCGCTGAGAGTTCTACATCTTCAGCCATAGCAAACAGGGAAAGACTAGTTTCCAGTCAGACAGGAAGAGGCTCTGTTTTTTTTTTAATCTTTATTAACTTGAGTATTTCTTATTTACATTTAGATTGTTATTCCCATTCACAGTATCCGGGCCAACATCCCCCTAAGCCCTCCCCCTCACCTTCTATATGGGCTTCCCCTCCCCATCCTCGCCCCATTACAACCCTCCCCGAACAATCACGTTCACTGGGGGTTCAGTCTTGGCAGGAACAAGGGCTTCCCCTTCGACCAGTGTTCTTACTAAGCTATTCATTGCTACCTATGCAGTTGGAGCCCAGGTTCAGTCCATGTATAGTCTTTGGGTAATGGCTTAGTCCCTGGAAGCTCTGGTTGGTTGGCATTGTTGTTTATATGGGGTCTCAAGTCGCTTCAAGCACTTCCAGTCCTTTCTCTGATTCCTGCAATGGCCATGCCGTTCTCAGTTCAGTGGTTAGCTGCTGGCATTCGCCTACTTATTTGCTGTATTCTGGCTGTGTCTCTCAGGAGAGATCTACATCCAGTTCCTGTCGGGCTTCACTTCTTTGCTTCCTCCATCTTACCTAGTTTGGTGGCTGTATATGTATGGGTCACATGTGGGGCAGGCTCTGAATGGGTGTTCCTTCTGCCTCTGTTCTAAACTTTGCCTTCCTATTGCCTCTCAAGTGTATTCTTGTTCCCCTTTTAAAGAAGGAGTGAAGCATTCGCCTTTTGGTCATTCTTCTTGAGTTTCATGTGTTCTGTTCATCTAGGGTAATTCAAGCATTTGGGCTAATAGTCACTTATCAATGTGTGCATACCATGTGTTTTTCTGTGATTGGGTTACCTCACTCAGGATGATATTTTCCAATTTCAACCATTTGCCTATGAATTTCATAAATTCATTGTTTTTGATAGCTGAGTAATATTCCATTGTGTAGATGTACAACATTTTCTGTATCCATTCCTCTGTTGAAGGGCATCTGGGTTCTTTTCAGCTTCTAGGTATTATAAATAAGGCAACTATGAACATATTGGACCACCTGTCCTTGTTATATGTTGGGGCATCTTTTGGGTATATGCCCAAGAGGGGTACAGCTGGGACCTCAGGTAGTTCAAGTCCAATTTTGTGAGGAACCTCCAGACTGATTTCCAGAATGGTTGTGCCAGTCTGCAATCCCACCAACAATGGGGAGTGTTCCTCTTTCTTCACATCCTGGCCAGCATTTGCTGTCACCTGAGTTTTTGATCTTAGCCATTCTCACTGGTGTGAGGTGAAATCTCAGGGTTGTTTTGATTTGCATTTCCCTGATGACTAAAGATGTTGAACATTTCTTTAGGTGTTTCTCAGCCATTCGGCATTCCTCAGCTGTGAATTCTTTGTTTAGCTCTGAACCCCATTTTTTAATAGGGTTATTTGTCTCCCTGCGGTCTAACTTCTTGAGTTCTTTGTATATTTTGGATATAAGCCCTCTATTTGTTTTAGGATTGGTAAAGATCTTTTCCCAATCTGTTGGTTGCCATTTTGCCCTAACAAAACTGTCCTTTGCATGACAGAAGCTTTGCAGTTTTATGAGATCCCATTTGTCGATTCTTGATCTTAGAGCATAAGCAATTGGTGTTTTGTGCAGGAAATTGTCTCCAGTGCTCATGTGTTTGAGATGCTTCCCCACTTTTTCTTTTATCAGTTTGAGTGTATCTGGTTTGATGTGGAGGTCCTTGATCCACTTGGACTTAAGCTTTATACATGGTGATAAGCATGGATAGATCTGCATTCTTCTACTTGCTGACCTCCAGTTGAACCAGCACCATTTGCTATCTTTTTTCCATTGGATGGTTTTGACTCTTTTGTCAAAAATCAAGTGGCCATAGTTGTTTGGGTTAATTTCTTGGTATTCAATTCTTTTCCACTGGTCAATCTACCTGTCTCTTCACCAATACCATGCAGTTTTTTCACTATTGCTCTGAAATACTGCTTGAGTTCAGGGATACTGATTCCCCCAGAAGTCCTTTTATTATTGTTCAGGATAGTTTAAGCTATTCTGGGTTTTTTGTTATTCCAGGTGAATTTGCAAATTGTTCTGTCTAACTCTCTGAAACATTGGATTGGTATTTTGATGGGGATTGCATTGAATCTGTAGATCGCTTTTGGTAAAATGGCCATTTTTACTATGTTAAATATAACTGTATTTCAAATTTCATTTATGATCTGTGAATAAATAAGTAATATGCCTGTTGGCTTCTCCACTAATGATTCTGTTTATTCTGTCATATAGACATTGCAATTTTCTACATGAAGTTATTAATAAAAGATACTATGAATGCTTTTTGTAGATTACATGTGTGGCAGGTATCTCAATTACCTTGAGTAGATTCCTGGTATATTTGGCTTCTTTCATTTAAGATACTATGATAAAGTCAGTTTGAGCTTATTAACTGAAGATTGCTTTCTTAGCGGTGTCAACATTTTGTAATGTATACCCATCTCTTTGTCAGTACGATATACATTCCCTCACAGTTACAAGAGTTACTTTGCATTGAATACTTATTTTAATATTTGGATTTGTTTTCTATTAAAGGGAGAGACTATGCCGGAAGATATAAATGCATATATACTATCTGAAGCAAGGGCAATGGATTAAGAACAGTTTCCAAACTCCCCCAGCAACAGCGTACCCCAGGAATGGTTATGGAATGTCTCTAGACATGGCGCTAACAGATTAAGATAACAGTCATCTCCCTAGAATTCTCCTAATATATTTTAAATGAGGCCCATGAGCTCACTTGGTCATCTACATCTTGGAATGAGAGACCCCTGAATGGTGAACTTCTACAGAATAAAATGCTCTTTGCTTTTGCAAACTATTTGAGTCTGAGTATTACTTTCCAAGGAACCATGGACCATTTTAGGGCCTTATGCCTAGTTGTCTTGCTAGTTTCTATGCCATGTTTTGGTGTTATGTCTAGGTAGAATACTCTTTTCTGAAGGGAAACTCTGAAGCATTGGATCTGGGGGAGAGATTTGGAGGGAGGAAAAAGAGAAAGGGAACTGTTGTTTAGGATGTATTGTAGGAGAAAAGAATGATTTTTTTTTAAATTTTGTCGTATAAATTTTGTCACTTTTTCAAATGATAAAATTTTTCTCTTTAATTTCTATTTTCATTTATTTTATATATTATTTACTCGTTCTACTTATTTGCTTTACATTCCACTCACTGTCCCCCTCATGGTCATCCCCTCTCACAATCCTTCACCCATCCCTCCTCCCCTCTTCTTTGAGCAAGTGAGGCTACCCCTGGGAATGTCCTCACTCTGGCACTTTGTCTTTGTGAGACTAAGAGCATCTTCTCCCACTGATATCAGACAACGCAGTCCATCTAGAAGAATATATCCTACGAACAGGCGGGGACATTTGAGTTTGTAGGATATCTCTTGCTCCAGTTCTTTAGGACCTACATGAAAAGAATGTCTTGAAGTCAAACCATGGATCTAGCTAATGACCTGTGTTGTGTTTGCTATTCCAAGAGAGAGCTCTGTCCATGTCCTGTTTGCTTGTGTGTCTGTGTGCGTGTGTGTGTGTGTGTGTGTGTGAGACTGTGTGTGTGTTTGTGTGTATGTGTTTGTGTGTGCGTTTGTGTGTGTGTGACTGTGTGTGTGTATGTGTGTATGTGCGTCTGTATGTCTGTCTGTCAATTCTCTGAACAATTCTCTCTCCTTATCCTAAAAAAATAAAAGTAATTTCTGGATAGCTCATCTGGATAGCTCTTTTATTTTACATATCCATTCAGTCATTTACTCCAAATTGGCTCACAATGTACCTGCCTTTGTTTCTTTAGATTCATGATTCATATTGGATCCTTATATTTTTCACAGTTGAGAAATTATATATTTTTGAACTCAAAAGTATTTAAAGGATTTTTCCATAACCTGGAAGGCTGTACTTGAGGTTCTAACATTTATCATTTTGCTGAGATATTAGCCATACCCTTGACTCCTGGACTCCTGCTGCCCAGGATTATTATGGAGTCATTAACTTAACAGAGAGTACATTGTTGGGAGGAATGTGAACATGGGTACATTATTACTCAAACAAACCTTTTGCCCACAGCAGCTATCTACACTCATGGAGCCAAACCAGGGTCCTGTCCCAGGGGACAGGAACCATGTCATTCTGGTCCGACCAGGGCCACACTGTGCTTAGCAAAAAACCTATTCCTAGTGATCGAGCACTTACCCCAACAAGATAAAAACTACACCAAAAAGATCACACTTTCTTTTTTTTTTGTTGTTTTGTTGATAAAGTTTTATTGGAAAACAAAATTATTTGTCTTTTGACTACGAGTACTTCAGAATACAATGGCAGAGTTGAGTAGTGCAAGCAGACACTTCCCACTTAGATAGTTTATCAACTATCCATGGATTATTATGAGTCAAATAATCAATGTCAAATTTCAAACCTGGACAAGTCACTGAGGTGTCTATTTAACATTTTAAAACAGACCTGAACTCTATGTTCTCCCAACATCCCTCTCTCCTGCCTGTAATCTCTCCCAAGTAGTGCTAATCTCTGATGACTAAACTTTCAAACATATGCGCCTCAGCAGGAGTGGGGAACATTGTTATTGATAACACCACATAAAGCTATATGCTTCCCTCTTCTCTTTCCTCCTCCATTTTCTTCCATGTCATACTTACTTCGTTTCTCAGCTTATTATTATTACAAATGTATGCACAAATCTAAGTTTCTGAATAAACTACTACAAATGAAGGCGGATTTAACAATATACAATTACAAAAACTGATCTAAAGTGAAGAGAAGGTTGAAACTTGTCTAAGAAAATATGATGAACTTGAAAATGGACAGGAAAAAGAGCAATATAAATAAATTCCTTCTGCTGAATCAACAGGTCTGAACTCTCCTAACCAGCGCTATTTAAAGCTCAAATGAAACTTCATTTGAACCTGTTTAGAGGAAAGTTCTTCAGCCTCTGGTATCTTATCCCCACTTGACCTGACAGTTTGACTTACTTCACTGCACTCACCAGGAGATTTGCATATTGCTGCTCCTTAGAGAGGCCCACCCAGGCAAGTCTAAAATAAATGTCAAGCTGGGAAATTGCCTGGCCTGACCAGGATTCCTCAGGTTAATTCAAAATGAAATATCCTGTTCTGCTCTGAACCTATTCATGCTGCAGGGTCAGGTAAGAGCAGAGGAAAAGTCTGGAAAGGTGAGAATACAAGGGAGCACACCTTGCGGCACACACACACACACACACACACACACACACACACACACAAGTTACACACACACACACACACACACACACACACACACACACACACAAGTATTGCCCTTCAATATGTCATGGGATGTTTAGATCCATGGAGAGCATTCTAGAAAAAGCAAGTACAGGGTACCTGATATAAATTTTAACACAAATAAAGGGGCAGATTGCAAACTATTTTAAATAACACTTAGCTCTGCTACCTTTTGAAAATGGGCATTGTGGGGTATGAATTAGAAGTACCAACAAAATAATAAACATGCTGTTTGAGATAATAAAGTGTCCCTCATTATGATTGGAAATGACTTTGTCTTTCCTTATTTCAAGTATGAGCAATGATATCACAATGATCTAGGATCCACTCTCCAAATCTATCCCTCCTGGAGAGCCAGATTATGTTGCCATGTGTACAGTGATAGAATCATTTCTATGAATTATTTTCTGCAGAATCCAGATGAGGGCGTCCAACATAGGTTCAGAAGATCAGGGACCATTCATTCTGAAAATCAGTAAGGTGCAGCCTGAGGACCTGGGAATTTACCAATACATTCAGTTTGCACACTTTTCCTGTAGTTCTGAATGCAAACCTTTCTACTTGTTGTAGCCTAGCTGCCACATGTGTTGCCTGTCTAAGGACAAAGTCAAGAGAATTCCTCTGCCAAAAAAAAAAAATCAAAAGTATATTAGCAAAATTATCTACCTATTGTCTGATAACTGAGTTTATTTTTGCTTTGGATGTAAACATTACTGCATATCCATTTAGGAGTTTAGCTCAATTTAGGATTCATTTTTGTATAGTTGCTTCCAATACTCACATACCGTTGTTTGTCTTGGAGATTATGTTGTTCAATAAATCATCTATTCATTCCCTAACTATTAATTAAACACTGGATGAATTTTAGGACTTTTTTCTCTAGTATTCAGACAAGAAAAATATTTACTCATTGATACAGTTTGGCTGTTGTTCATCCTCCAAAGGCCTGTTTGTTAAAGATCTAGTCTACAAGATAATTACTTTAGGGAAACTTGGAGTCTTAGGACTTCAGGCTATTGGAATTTATCTCCAAAAGGGATCATTTGAATACTACCTGCCTTCTATTTTATGATTCAGGTACCTCATGCATATGTGCTGCTCTGTCTATGATTTCAGGGACAAGTCTGACTATACAAATATTATAGCCTGATTACTTATATCATATTCCATGATTTTAGGTCTCCATACTTCTCATCAGGGGTGTAAATATTTACTGGAAAAGTACCACTGAGTTATTTGAAATTTTGTTCCGTGGATTTCTTATGAAGATGCATAATAAACATTGGCTTCCAAATTCTGATGAGACAACAGCCTAACAAATGAGCTTACTAGTCCATCTTGGTGACTAAATGGCTTTCTGAGAAGTCCCTTGCAGAGCTACAGAAGTGTTACTGACATCAGATTCACAAGTTCAGCACAGTTCCTCATAGCAAGCTTCTCTTTTTTATGGTTTTAAGTCTATAACAACATTAAAGAGAACAGGACGTACGTCACCCCCTAGTATCAAAACAACTGAACTGGATGCAGAGTGGCATAACTGACACTGAAAGTCTTATGTGGACTTGGTCCCAGATCATGTCAGGCATGGTGCTGATCTTGTAACCTGCTATCGCTCAGGAGAAAATTGTCTTGCCTGTTATAGTTTGGAAGGCTGAACTATTCAGTGATAGACTAGCATGTGATGGGATTACACTATGATTTGTGTACAAGTCTCATTATGCCATTGCTGAAACCAGGGTTCAAATGTCATATTTCAGGACTATAGGCTAATGGCTTGGGACCTGTTTTTTTGTTTGTTTGTTTGTTTGTTTTTTTATAAGGGAATCTGTATCTTATGGTGACTAGCATTAGAAGGACAGATGGAGAGAATCTCCCCAATAGCTCTCCCCATAGAAAAGCCTATTTTCTATGAGGGAACCAATACGGCTTTGATAAGTTCACATTTTTAAAGTTCCTGGGCTTTTCTGAGTAACGAAAAAAAGCCAATTTTTCAGCTGTTTCAGATTTTGCCCCATGCTTGTTGTACAAGAACTGAAATAACAGCCTACTGCATAGAGGACTTCTGAAATGTCTGGTCACAACCAGTGAAGGAGTCTGTCCATGTATGGACATAGCAATTCTTAAGAAAGTCATTGTGGGCAATATGCAGAACAAAAAGCTAGCAGAACTACTGAGTTAAGGGTTAACTTAGTTCCTTCTGGTCATTGCTTGGCAGACTTGCCCATGTCATTTATCATTAGAGCTTCACAGGAAAATAAAAATAGGTGACTGTGGAGCTCTGAACTCTGATGTATACACCACATGTGCTTTCCTTTCACTTACATACACACTTCTCCACACACACTCAATATGCTCTTCATTCTGTCTTCACATTCTTAACTCATACTTTATTCCCGGTTAAAAAAATCACAGGCTAATATAGATAAGTAAACAGGGTCAATCATTTTGCTGCATACAAGAAACAGCTAAGCAACACAGATAGACACTACCTCAGAATAAAGAGCTGGGGATTTTTTCAAATAAATGTCCCCCAAAAAGTTTGGAATAACCATTCTAATATCAATAAAATAGACTTTCAACCAAAGCAATCAAAGAGATGGTGAACATTCACTTCCATCAAGAAAATCACAAGATAAGTCTCAGTTCAAAATGAGATGATATACTCAACCCTATTGGGTCCTACAATCCTTCATTCTCTCTTCCATGGGATTCCTTGAGGTCAGCCCTAGTGTCTGTCTGTGGTCTCTGCATCTCTTTCTGTAAGTAGCTGACTCTCTGATGATGATTGTGCTAGGTACTGATCTAGGAGTATACCAGAACATCATTAGAATACATCTCATTGACTTTCTTCCTTTTTTATCTAGCCATGTTTAATTCTATCTAGGTCTCTGGGATATTGAATCTCCCAGGAGAATCAGTTATTCAGATGATAAAGATTTTTGGAAGAGGTTTACTACCCAAATCCTATATTCTCACTGCAGAGTTGGAGGGATGACTCAGCAGTTAGGAGAAGGTACTGTTTTTGCAGAGAAAACAAATTCCATTCCCAAAACCCATGCCACACATTCAAACATATGAGCATGAGAAATCCATTTTCATTCAAAGCAACACACCTTGAAAACAGAGAAATTTATAGAAGACAGAGACGTGGACTGAACAACTGGCCAGCCCAACTTCTGGTTTCTGCTTCCCATGGGGGTTTTTGTTATGACTTGTTTCACTGTGGTGTGGGTATTCACTATGCTGTTGACAGTAATAGACTGCAAAATCTTCAGGCTCCAGGCTTCTGATGGTAAGAGTGAAATCTGTACCAGATCCACTGCCACTGAACCTCGATGGAGTTCCAGAATGCAAAGTTGACACAGAGTAGATAAGAAGCTTATTTGTTTCCCCAGGTTTCTGTTGATACCAGGCTAAATTATTGCTAATGCTCTTACTTGCCTTGCAACTGATGGAAACACTTTCTCCAGGAGACGCAGCAAGATAAGACAGAGACTGGGTCATCTGGACATCACACTGGGCACCTGGAATTGTACAATTGAAAATAAGTCCTGACAGTTAATATTATTGTAACCTACTTACCCTGAAAGATCAGGTGTTAGTGAACATTGTCGTTGGGTAAATTCCCAATTTTTTACCTGTTGTCCAGAGCAGAAGGAGCCCCAGAAACTGAATCTGGACCCTCATATCTAAACTGTGTCCTGACATGGACTGATCTCTGCACTGGGTATGATCCACCTATTAAATGGATCTCAGAGTGATGCACTGTGTTTTGGCCACATGCAAATCATCAGGGGATGGGCAGAGATATGCATAGCTACAGGGCCACTTCAGCCAAGTCACCCAGACTGGAATCTTTCCCTAAGAAGGAAAGCTCTGCCTGAAGAGATGACTTATTCCTTTCTGGAATCAAAAATTTATTCATTACAATATTGGTAAATTCATGTAGGTTTGATTTCTCTCATCTTAAAAATAATATTTTGATACAAAAAAAAGGAAAATTCAGGAGCCATACTTTCTTTGGGCCACCTGTCCCCACCCTTGCACAAATAACTGCATTTTATTGTACATCAGGTCTTAAATTACACTTGCTTATAGCTTCACATACTGGGTACTAATTTTCTAAACAAGAATAGGCATTGAAGAAATTATATTTGTAAAAGAAAGTCATAATGAGAACATTCAGGCCATTCAAATGCTAACTTTTATGTATGCTTTTAATTTTCAAACTTTTACTAATTATTTGACAGTTTCAAATACTACATTTATTCAGATTCCACCTCACACCAATCTGAATGGCTAAGATCAAAACCTCAGGTGACAGCAGATGCTGGTCAGGATGTAGAGAAAGAGGAACACTCCTCCATTCATGATGGGATTGCAGACTGGTAAAATCATTCTGGAAATCAGACTGGAGGCTCCTCAGATTTAGACATTGAAATAATGGAGGACCCAGCTATACCGCTCTTGGGCATATACACAGCAGATGCCCCAACATATAACAAAGACACATGCTCCATTATGTTCGTAGCAGCCTTATTTATAATAGCCAGAAGCTGAAAAGAACCCAGATGCCCTTCAAAGGAGGAATAGATACAGAAAATGTGGTACACCCACACAATGGAATACTACTCAGCTATCAAAAACAATGACTTTATGAAATTCATAGGCAAATGGATGGAACTGGAAAATATCCTACTGAGTGAGGTAACCCAATCACAGAAAAACAAACATGGTATGCACTCATTGATAAGTGGATATTAGCCCAAATGCTCGAATTACCTAGATGCACAGAACACATGAAACTCAAAAGGATGAGCAAAATGTGAATGCTTCACTCCTTCTTTAAAAGGGGAACAAGAATACACTTGAGAGGGAATAGGGAGGCAAAGTTTAGAACAGAGGCTGAAGGAACACCCATTCAGAGACTGCCTCACATGTGGCCCATACATATACAGCCACCAAACTAGATAAGATGGATGAAGCAAAGAAGTGCAGGCTGACAGGGTCCGGATGTAGATCTCTCCTGAGAGACACAGCCAAAATAAAGCAAATACATAGGTGAATGCCAGCAATAAACCACTGAACTGAGAATGGGACCCCTGATGAAGGAATCAGAGAGAGGACAGAAAGAGCTTGAAGGTGCTTGAGACCACATATGAACAAGAATGATAACCAACCAGATCTTCCAGGGACTAAGCCACTACCCAAAGACTATACAAGGACTGACCCTGGACTCTGACCTCATAGGTAGCAATGAATATCCTAGTAAGATCACCAGTGGAAGGGGAAGCCCTGAGTCCTGCCAAGACTGAACCCCCAGTGAACATGATTGTTAGGGGTGGTAATGGGGGGAGGGATG
Organism: Rattus rattus; assembly: GCF_011064425.1. NCBI lineage: Eukaryota > Metazoa > Chordata > Mammalia > Rodentia > Muridae > Rattus > Rattus rattus. The sequence goes on from NC_046167.1 coordinate 25,483,736, forward strand.
GGAAAGGGAACAGCCATATAGAAGGGGAGGGGGAGGAGTTAGGGGGATGTTGGCCTTGAAACCGGGAAAGGGAATAACAATTAAAATGTAAATAAGAAATACCGAAGTTAATAAAGATAGAGGAAGAAAATGTTTCAGTACAGCTATGGCTACATAATGAAAGTCTAACTCAAAATAAAACACAACAAAGAAAGATGGAGGAGGAGGGAGGAAAAGAGGAAGCAAAGAAGTAAAAAACACAGAAAAATAAAAAAAGTAAAAGAAAGGTCATTAGTATCACAGAAAATGGTGAGGAAACATTGTAGAAATAAAACAATACTGCAACTTATGTGAGGTTCAAATTAGGGAAAATTCAAACAACTATGGAAGAAATCAGAATAATAGGTAAGTTGTAATGACTGACAGTAGGAGGGGGAGCATAGGGGAGCCAGGTACATTCTGAAGTTCCACCTCTAATATGAATACACATGAAAATGGACATAATGGTACATGGATGGTTTTTGCCCTTTGCTATGCCTTTTATGAAATCATTTAAAAGATGGCAAAAAGTCTTGATAATTTTATAAAACTGAACAAGGAATCATTTACTGAATAGTTATAGAAACTCAAGGTTCCTAAGGTCCATAGGTGAATGCTAAGTGATTAAAAGAGGGGCAGAAAAAAATGTAGTAACTTTTTAAATGCCAATTCCTCATCTCGTTTAGATAGCATAGAATTTTTCCCCCTTCATCTCTTTCTTTAAACATAGAAATCATTTCATGCTTTTGTGCTTAAAGGCAGAAAAAATTCTCTACTTGCAACTGCACTCCACTCAGGATTTGCATAGTGTTCCCTAGAGAGAACCTTCTTCTACAAATCTGAGATTAAAGCTCAACACTAATGTGGCATGAATGACATGGACTTCCTAGGTCAACTTCCCCACACAAAATGTCCTTTACCCTCATTTACCTGCTAATATTCTGGATCTTAAGTAAGGGAATGGACTAGGAAGAAGATGGTGCAGGATACTGAGCTTAGGGTTTCTCCTCCTACCAGTGATAGTTTAGTCTGCCCATAAGATCTCCTTCAGAATAGTAAGTATATATATTTGTGGAACTGAAGGTGATGAAAAGCAAGCAAGTGCCTGTGCTCTGGGAAGATATTATGTCAGTGAAACTGGCTTTTATCTTAGAGTAAATATTAAATAATATGAGCATATTTTCAAGTTCGTGATTAAACTGTTCCAGTGATGAGGTTCTTAGGTAGAGATTCTAAACAGAAAAGATTCATTTATTCTAAAACTACACAAAATTCCCAATACTTGGTATATTGGATTAGTGTGGACAGCAGGCAGGTCTGTGTCTCACATTCCTATCAAACAAATTCCACTTCAGACATCCCAAGCACAGAGACAGCTGTCATTATGCTGTCCTCTCACAGTGGGGGACCAATGATGGGTAGTTTCACTGCTCTCTTGGAGCTACTTCAATATCACAGGGCCATTACCACAGACTTGATGTCCAGGCTTTTATGACCTTTGTTCTCTTGCAAAACACCTAAATGGAAGGCCCATGGCATCAGCTCCTTTGCATGAAATATTTTCACATTCCATATAAGGTCAGAAGTGAATATTCCACTTCTTTGTTTGGGAAGCCATTGTTACTTTAGATTCAGCCACACAGTGTTAAGTACAATGTGTACATCTGAATAAGCTTACTTTTAATTCTGTGGTAAGAAATACAGATATAGTCATCTCTAACTACTTATAAAAATAGTTGGTCAATTGACTTGAAATAAATTAATGAATGACTACACACCATCAAGAGACAGCTTAGAGACTAATAGTCCAAATAGTACAGGTGATGTCTACATAAGTTCCCAATAACTGGAAACACTTCTGGAGCCGTTTGCATGGCCATTCTTAATATAAGTATAGCTAGCAATGCAGCTCATAGGCTTCAGACCCTTGTAATTTTGGGTAGCCATGACAGAATTAATAGGTGGAAGCAACTGTAAATAAATGAGACAGATTATTTAATTCCATATGAAAATTCAGGAATGGCAGATTCTTCCCTTCCTTACAATATATTCTGCAGATGATGTCCTTTCACACTTCAACCTCACAGTTAGGATTCATAGTAAGGATGTGTACTGTAAAGATCAATCATCTCTACCCTCAGTGATATAAACTGTAGCAAATAGAAGGAAGTTTGTAGACATTCTTACAATTTCTGGGATTGTAAAAGTAGAAGCAAGGGAATACATGGTGAATGAGAAGATATATTAAGAAGATGCTTCTGTTGAAGCCTGGATGTCGATCATTGATGCAGACATGCAAGCTCATTTTCTGGCAGGAAATCTATATCTCTCGTAAGAATGAAGAACGTTAGAGACATGGGCCTTTATTGAGTAATTGGGAAGAACTTCTGCAGTTCTTGCCCCCTTCCAAAAACTCCTGCTGATCTGCATTTGGTCAGAGGATCATTTCTCTGAGTACTTTTGAAATACTGGTCATATCTTGTTAGAGTCAATCCTATTACAGACACAGAATACACAAGATAGTTCTCAATTTAATGCCCTCTGACCTTTTACACTCTGCCTCCAAGCAATGTTAGACTCTGTAATTTCTCAAGTCATAGGGCTAACATCATGCAGCTGATTCCCCTGAGAAACTCCTGTCATAATATTATTGACTATGGGGGAATTTGTTTCTAATTTCTCAATCTCAAGGACAGGTTATGACATCCTGCTGACCTAGTCTCTATCCTTTCTGTCTGTATTTCAAGGAGACAGGCACAATGACTTATAGAGTAAGTGGAGACATGAAAAAGTCCTTAAATTGGCACCAGCAGAAACCAAGGCGAGCTTCTTAGCTCTTGTTCTGTAAGGCATCCACTTTTCAATCAACCATTCCATGTAGGTTCAGTAGCAATGGGTCTGGTGCCTGTATCTGACAACATAAGGTCCAAAAATGAACAATAATAACTGCAAATTAAGAAACTGAAAAATGCTTTTGGGGTAATATACATCAGTGTCAAGTTCTACTATGTGACCATGATTTGTGATGAGAATCATGTATTCATGTTTATAATGCCCAGAGAGTGAAAATTGTCTAACCATTCAGTGTCCCATTTTTATTCCACTTTTGATTTCCCTTATTTCACCTTTTTCTTACACTATACTAAAAAATGGAAGAGTAGACAGGTAGTACCTGCCACAGAGAACAATACCTGAACTAACAATCCTCAAAGGTCTCAGCTATAAATAATTCTGGGTTCTTTAGCTCTTCTTGTTCTCCTCCACCTGATTTCCAATACCTCCACCTCCTCATTCTTCTATCTAAATGTAAAATTTTTTTCTGATTTTCTCCAGAGAAGAAAAATATATGATAGCTGGGTATCACCACTTGGGTGGTTTCTGTTCAGGGCTGTATCATTGGGAAGGACACTCTAGAATTTGCTGACAGTAATACATGCCCATATCTTCAGCCCCAACTCAACCGATTTTCAGTGTGAAATCTGTTCCTGATCATTAACACTGCCACTGAATCTGAGATTCCTGATGCATGGGTAGACATCAAATAGATCAGCAGCTGAGGAGACTCTCACGGACTCTATAGAAAACAATTCAAGGGGTTGGGGATTTAGCTCAGTGGTAGAGCGCTTGCCTAGCAAGCGCAAGGCCCTAGGTTCGGTCCCCAGCTCCGGAAAAAAAAAAAAAAAAAAAAAAAAAAAAAAAAAAAAAAAAAAAAACAATTCAAGTATTCCTTCCCATCCTTATACAGGGCTCTCCCTAGACCTGCAGAAGATAGAAGCTGACTCTCCAGAAAGGACAGGATTGGAGAATGCTCCCTGGGTCATCACAATATCCCTACTGACTCCTGAAATGAGAGAAATGAAAGTTATGCACAAATATAATGGTATTTTCAAATGATTTTTCTTTACTATATTTCATAATTACTGTGTTCATGACTTTCATATTTCAAAAATGCTCAACATGAAATAGCTGTGTAAAGAGAGCACATAACCTCTCTAGGAATCTCCTGGAACATCAGCTTTCAAAGCTGTAAAGTAGCCCAGAAGCTTAGGTTCACCTAGGAAATCTTAGAAAAAATGTGCTTGGCAAACTAAACCAGTGATGTCATATAGGAACAGCTTCTGCATCTGCATCTGCATCTGCATCTACATCTTCATCTGCATCTGCATCTGCAATAGAAGGGCCCATATCCCCACCCCCACAGGTGCCTTTAACTAATTCTTTACTAACCAGGGATCCACAGCACAAGCAGCCACAGTAACTGAAGAGAGCACCTCATTCTGAAGACTCAATATGAAGAATCCTGAATAACTTAAGGCAGAAAGACTGGCTAGCTTTTGTCTTGGACTTGCAAGGAGAAGTGTACCCTGGGGAACATTGTGCAAATCCATTGGTTAATACAAATGTACAAAAAGTACCAAGAGAAAGTTAAAGCCCCTTCTTATGTGTAGAGTACCATAAATTATCTTCTGTGTTTTTAAAGAAATAGATACAAATCCTATTGCCTATAGCACAGGGTATGTGGACACCCTTGAAAAAATGACTGGTGTGTCTTGAAGTGATTATTTGAATGAAAAGTTAGTAATCATATCCCAAATGACAAGCAAGACAAAAAGAAAAAAATAAATAAAATTTTTGGCCTTCTTGAAGGTGTAGAATTAGAGATTCATAAAGGTTACTCATTGTCAGAGTCCGGATGTGCAGGGCCGGATGTACCTGAGGGAGAACAAAAGCCAGAGATAGGACTTGCCAAACCAGCTATCAGCCATCTGTAGCCACCCTCTCCCCTTCCTTCACCCCCCTGAGTGAGACAAGCCCCCCTGCCTGCGCTGCTGGGCTGCTAGAGAGCACTTACACCTTGCTGATGTAATTTCGCGCCGAAAGTAACTGTGCACCATTTGAATTGACCAATCATGTGTAACGAATGCCCCTATATAAACCCCCGAGTTTGGAAGCTCGGGGTCGATTCCTCTGTCTCCTGTGTGGGACACCTGTCGACCCGGGATCCCGCTAATAAAGCTACCTCTTGCTGTTACATCAAGACTGGCCACTCGTGATTCCTGGGGGCACCTCATCCCGCGATCGGAACGAGAGACGCGGCTCCCCGTTTAGGGGAATGCTCTTTCATTTGGAGGCCCCAGCAAGATTGGAGCGTGACCCCCCCGGAACCCCGAATGCCACTTGGAGGTACCTTGGTGTGAGTGCTAGAAAGCGGCCACTGAGTGTGTGTGTGCATGTGGATGTGAGTTGCGTGTTAAGTGCATGTGGATGTGAGTTGCATGTTACGGATTTTGCATTTCTCGGTACCGGTACAGACGTCTGGGGGTAGAAGAGGTTTCCTACTCTGAATAGTCGGGTGGATGAGTAACCCCACCCAGTGTAAAGGCTAGCTTGAGGATGCACCCGGGTAGAAGAGGTTATCTACCCAGTACAGACGCCTGGGAGTACCCCGGGATAGAAGAGTATTCCTATCCGGCGTGGGCGTCTGGGGAGTAGAAGAGGTTTTCTACTCCGAACAGCTTTCTTTCTTTTTTTCTTTTTCTTTTCCTCCCCCCTTTTTTTTTTCTAGATAGCGCTGAGGGGCGCCTTGATTGCACAAGCTCTGGGAGACATTCTGCGAGCCAAATTTTGTCGTGAGGACCCGGCAGTTGGCAGTCAAGGAGATCAGACTGTGACCTTCTATAATCAAGGGGACGGAGAACTTCTCCTGCCCGGATGGTGGATTCAAGACCCAACGCCGTCCGAGGTTGCGTTTGGCTGGATATATAAGTCCAAACGCGGGCACGTGTGCATACACACACTATTTTTTCTTTTTTTTTTTTATTTCGTTTTTTGGTTTGGTTCTTTTCTTCTTTACCATGGGACAGTCCAAGTCCACTCCGTTGAGCCAAACTTTGAATCATTGGTCAGAAGTAAAAACAAGAGCCCAAAATTTGTCTGTGGCTGTGAAAAAGGGACGGTGGCAGACTTACTGCACCTCTGAATGGCCAACATTTGGAGTAGGCTGGCCACCAGAGGGTACTCTAGATCAGGCAATTATTTTGTCCATCAGGAGAATTGTTTTTCAACCGGGCCCGGATCTCATCGGGACCAGGTCCCTTATATCGTAGTATGGGAGAATCTAGCTTCCGATCCTCCCTCGTGGCTGAGGTCTTGGTCCCGGCCACCCCCCTCTTCGTCCCCTTCGTCCTCTCACATATTGGTAGCAGAGGATGGTTCGTCCCCTTTGTCCTCTCACATATTGGTAGCACAGGAGTCCCGGACGGAGAAGAAGACGGTCCCTAAGATTTACCCCGACATCGAAGGCCCTCCTGAAGAAGATAGGCCCACCCCGTCGACACCCAGCGCACCCCCTCCTTATCAGCATGACACTGACAAACCGGAAGGCCCAGCCGCAGGGACCAGAAGTTGCCGAGGGGCCAGCCCAGAGGGGCCTTCTCCCGTCCCCACCTTCCCGCTCCGAGCTTATGGCCCCCCTGTTGATCCCCCAGATCTACAACACTTGCAGTATTAGCCTTTTTCCTCTGCTGACCTCTATAACAGGAAAACTAACCATGATCCCTTCTCTGAGAATCCTTCTAGCTTAACTAACCTCATAGAGTCTCTGATGTTCTCCCATCAGCCCACGTGGGACGACTGTGAACAGCTTCTACAGGTTTTTTCACCACAGAGGAGAAGGAGCGGATCCTCCTCGAGGCCCGGAAACATGTCCCAGGGTCAGATGGGACCCCTATCCAGATGCCCAACCTCATTGATGCTGCCTTTCCCCTTGACCGCCCACCTTGGGACTACAACACAGCTAAAGGTAGGGAGCGGCTGACCACATACGGCCGGGCTCTGGTGGCAGGTCTCAAGGGGGCAGCTCGTCGCCCCACCAATTTGACCAAGGTAAGAGAGGTGCTCCAGGGACCCACAGAGGCCCCTTCTTTGTTTCTAGAGAGACTTCTAGAGGCGTACCGGAGATACCCCCCTTTGACCCTATGTCAGAGGGAAAACAGGCAGCAGTAGCTATGTCCTTTATAGGCCAGTCCTATCCAGATATCAAGCATAAGTTACAAAGATTAGAGGGCTTGCAAGATCTTACTGTAAGAGATTTAGTCAAAGAGGCAAAGAAAGTGTACCATAAGAGAGAGACGGAAGAAGAGAAGAGAGAGAGAGAGAAAAAGGAAAGGGAAGAGAGAGAGGATGAGAGAGATAGAAGCAGGGACCAGAATTTGACTCGTATACTGGCCGCAGTAGTACCTGAAGGAAACAGAAATGTAGGAAGGAAGACAGGGAACCTGGGCAACGCACACAACCGAGATAAATGGGCCACACCGAACTGGAACAGAATGTTGGACAAAGACCAATGTCGCCTCTGCAAGATGAAAGGACATTGGGCCAAGGATTGCCCAAACGCGAAGAAAAAAATGCGAGGTTCTAAGACCCTAGCCCTGAGAAATGAAGATGACTAGGATAGTCGGGGCTCGTATTCCCTCCCCGAGCCTAGGGTAACTTTAGATGTGGAGGGAACCCCCGTGGATTTCCTAGTTGATACGGGGGCAAAGTTTTCAGTTCTACAACACCCTATGGGGAAACTTACAAACAAGACCAGTATAGTAGTGGGGGCAACCGGCACGAAAATACACAAATGGACAAGAGCCCGCCGCTTTAACCTAGGGGCCGGCCGAGTATCACATTCTTTTCTAGTGATCCCTGAGTGTCCCACCCCCTTGCTCGGAAGAGATTTGCTGACCAAGATGAATGCCGAAATACAGTTCTCTCCAGACGGACCCCAAGTGAAATGGCACCCCTCCAGGCCAGTATGGACTCTAACTTTTAACCTGACTAATGAATATCGCATACATGAAAAAGGTAACAAGATGGGCAACCCCCAATGGTGGCTTTCGAGGTTCCCTGAGGCCTGGGCAGAAACAGGGGGAGTTGGGATGGCTTCCCAAGTACCTCCCATAGTGATTACCGTCAAGTCAGGTGCCACCCCTATCAGCGTACGCCAGTACCCTATGAGCAAGGAGGCGAGGAAGGATCCGCCCATAAACAAATTCTTACAGTTGGGCATCCCTAACCCCATGATTCCCCTGGAACACCCTGCTCCCAGTGAAGAAGCCGGGAACACAAGACCACCGACCCGTCCAGGACCTGAGGAAGTTAATAAATGGGTAGAAGATGTACATCCTATAGTGCCTAATCCCTATACCCTCCTTAGCTCTCTGCCACTGGAGAGGACATGGTATACCGCCCTAGATCTTAAGGATGCTTTCTTCAGTCTGAGATTACATTCCTCTAGCCAACACCTGTTTGCCTTGGAATGGAAGGATCCAGAGACGGGACATTCTGGACAATTGACCTGGACCAGACTGCCACAGGGATTCAAGAATTCACCTACCCTCTTTGATGAGGCCCTACATCGGGACCTGACGATTTTCAGGACCAATAACCCACACCTGACTCTTCTTCAATACGTTGATGATCTACTTCTGAGTGCTGAAACCCAAGGTGAGTGCCAAAAAGGAACTGAACAATTACTATCTGAATTAGGCCGTTTGGGATACCGGGCATCAGCAAAGAAGGCACAGTTGTGTTGCACCGAAGTGACCTACCTGGGCTACATCCTCCGAGATGGAAAGCGGTGGCTCACTGAGGTCCGGAAGAAGACTGTGCTCCAGATACCAACACCTCAAACGCCTCGACAGGTGAGAGAATTCCTAGGCACTGCCGGGTTCTGCCGACTATGGATTCCTGGGTTCGCTGCACTGGCTGCCCCACTCCACTCTTTGACCAGGTCAGAGACTGAGTTCCAGTGGAAGCCTGAGCACCAAGCGGCTTTTGATGCCATCAAACAGGCCTTATTGACCACACCCACTCTGGTCCTACCGGACTTAACCAAACCTTTTACGTTGTTTATGGACGAGAAGGCGGGGGTGGCAAAGGGAGTGTTGACCCAGACCTTGGGCCCCTGGAAGCGGCCCGTTGCATACCTCTCTAAGAAACTAGACCCAGTGGCTAGTGGCTGGCCATCCTGTCTCAAGATCATCGCGGCAGTAGCCATTCTGGTAAAAGACTCTGATAAACTAACATTAGGCCAATCAGTGACGATCGTAGCCCCACACGCCTTAGAGAGCGTCATCCGACAGCCCCCTGACAGGTGGATAACCAATGCCCGCCTGACTCACTACCAGAGCCTCCTGTTAAATGATAGGGTCTTGTTTGGGGCCCCCGTCATCCTGAACCCAGCCACGTTGCTCCCTGAGGCAACAGAGCAGAAACCAATACATGTATGTGCTGACATCCTGGCTGAGGCCTCTGGTGTCAGGGAGGATTTGATTGATGTTTCCCTACCAGGCTGCCCTTCCTGGTACACAGATGGCAGCAGTTTTCTGGTGGAAGGAAAAAGAAGGGCTGGAGCGGCAGTGGTAGATGGGAAAAGGACTATTTGGTCCAGTGGACTACCGGAAGGCACCTCAGCCCAGAAGGCAGAATTAATAGCCCTCACTCAGGCATTGAGACTGGCTGAAGGAAAAAATATTAACATCTATACTGACAGCCGTTACGCCTTTGCCACTGCCCATGTACACAGAGCCATCTACCGGCAGAGAGGACTCTTGACGTCCACAGGAAAAGAGGTCAAAAATAAAGACGAGATCCTCAGCCTCCTAGAGGCTGTACACCTCCCAAGAAAGGTGGCCATCATTCACTGTCCCGGGCACCAGAGGGGACAGGATGCTGTGGCAAAGGGCAACCGTATGGCGGACGTCACTGCCAAACAGGCCGCACTCGGGGCTGTGATCCTGCCGGTAGTAGGTAAAGAGCTCCCTCCAAACCTGAGAGACTCCAGTTTTCAATATACCCCAGAAGAAATAGAAGAGTTTCACCGTTCAGACTGGATCCAAGGCTTCTCTCCTTACGGTGTGGCAGAGACAACAGATGGCAAACAAGTTCTTCCAGACCAGCAAGGACGTGAGTTCATTGCTAATCTCCATCGTCTGACCCACTTAGGTACCAGAAAACTGATAGAGCTCGTGAAGTCCTCTGAATACCACGTCCAGAGACTGCCAGACATAGTCCAAGAGGTTGTACAGAGTTGCCAAGCATGTGCTCTTGTCAACTCCAATAGACGCCCGTCTCTCCATGGCAAGAGGCTCAGGGGAGATAGGCTGGGGGCTCATTCGGAAATTGACTTTACAGAAATAACTCCAGCCAGATATGGTAACAAATATCTATTAGTGTTCATAGATACCTTCTCAGGTTGGGCGGAAGCATTCCCCACCCGCTCGGAGACAGCTCAAGTGGTGGCTAAGAAGATACTGGAAGAGATCTTTCCGCGGTTTGGACTCCCTAAGGTAATCGGGTCTGACAATGGACCTGCTTTTGTTGCCCAGGTAAGTCAGGGGCTGGCCAGTCAACTGGGGATTAATTGGAAATTACATTGTGCTTACAGACCCCAGAGCTCAGGACAGGTAGAAAGAATGAATAGAACCCTAAAAGAGACTTTAACTAAATTGGCCTTGGAGACCGGCGGGAAAGATTGGACAGCCCTCCTCCCCTTCGCCTTGTTCCGTGCTCGGAACACTCCTGGGAGGTTTAAGCTGACACAGTATGAGATCCTATGGGGCATCCCGCCCCCTATAGGTGAAGTTGGGGGAGTACATGATCCTGACCCCCCTCTTTCTCAACCCCTCCTTACCCGCCTCAGGGCTCTTGAGATTGTCAGGCGCCAGGTGTGGGATTCGCTGAAGGAGACCTACCGGACGGAGAGCCCCGAGATCCCCCACGGATTCCAGGTTGGAGATCTGGTTCTGGTCAGACGTCATCGAGCCGGCAACCTTGAACCTCGCTGGAAAGGACCCTACTCGGTTCTACTCACCACCCCAACCGCTATAAAGGTTGACGGAATAGCCGCCTGGATCCACGCATCGCACGCCAAAAGAGCTCCCAAGACTCCTGAAGATGAATGGACTGTGGAAAGGACTCCTCACCCTCTTAAGCTTCGCCTTCGGCGCCGTCTCGTCCCGGGTGGGGACATCGAATAAGGATCCACATTCTCCCCAGCAACTAACTTGGCAGGTTTTCTCTTCAACCGGAGACCTGGTGTGGTCCGTCACCGGTAAACATCCCCTCTGGACCTGGTGGCCACCGCTGTACCCGTCCTGGTGTAAGCTGGCTGCGGGGGCACCAGGGTAGGGCTTAGAGGCTCTGGCCCCTGACGAGGTAAATGACATGCTAGATTTTTCACCAGACATGTACACCTCCCCACGGTTCGGAGGACCAGGAGCCGCTCACGCTCCACCCCCGAAACCCGTTGCCGGCTGTCGGACTCCTGGGGCTAGGACAGAACTAACTAAGACCCCCTTCTATGTTTGCCCAAAGAACAAGCCCCTTAGATCTGATATGTGGAAGTGTGGGGACGAATCACATTTTTTCTGCTATTATTGGGGCTGTGAGACTACCGGGCAGACATATTGGAATCCCACATCTACCTGGGGTTCTATAGATGTCAAGTGGGCTATACATTAACATTACCTTTACTGAAATGGGGAAAAATATGCAAAGACTGGCTCCAGGCCCGGCGCTGGGGGCTGCGCCTCTCGAGGCTGGGCCAGATCCTGGAGTCTACTAGATATTAGACTCAAGGTGGAGCCTGTTAGCCCCAAAGCTATAGGTCCTAACCCCGTCCTCAAGAACCAGAGACCTCTCGATAGGGCCAGATCTCAAGTTAGTACTACGCTAAAACCTGAGACTTTTGCGCCCACTGGGGATACAACCACACAAGATCACCTGGCCTCCCACTTACCCAGTGCCCAAGAACGTATGTTTAAGTTGATCCAGGGGACTTTCCAGGCTTTGAACCACTCCAACCCTAACTTGATTACAGAATGCTGGCTCTGTCTTTCAACAAGCCCCCCTTACTATGAGGGAATAGCAACCTACGCCAATTTTACAAAGGAAACAAACCCAGAAGCCTGCCTCCACACCGACAAGCCCAGATTAACCTTGACTGAAATATCAGGAGAAGGGACCTGCGTAGGTAAGGTTCCTTCCACCCACAGCCATCTATGTCGCTATGTATTTCCCGTCAACATTTCCCCCAGCATGACTTCTTACTTAATTCCTCCCCCAGGGTATTGGTGGGCCTGCAGCTCTGGCCTCACTCCCTGCCTGGCTGATTCAGTGATCAATAACATTTCAGATTACTGTGTTATGGTCCAGTTGGTCCCGAGGATCTATTATCATCCTCCCAGAGAATTCCTGTCTTTATATGAACGTACCCCTAGAATCAAAAGAGAGCCTATCTCGTTGACTCCTAGGCTTGGGGGTGGCTGCTGGGGTAGGCACTGGCTCTGCTGCTTTAATCACCGGGCCACAACAATTACAGCAGGGCCTAACAGCCCTAAATTCTGCTATCTCTGAGGACATTGAGGCCCTGGAAAAGTCCATTAGTCATCTAGAAGAATCCCTAACCTCCCTGTCAGAGGTTGTGCTCCAGAACAGAAGAGGGTTAGATTTATTATTCCTAAAAGAAGGAGGATTGTGTGCTGCCCTGAGGGAAGAGTGTTGCTTTTATATTGATCATTCGGGGATTATTAAGGACTCTATGGCTAAACTTAGAGAAAGGTTAGATAGGAGACGACGAGAACGAGAAGCCACTGATAGCTGGTTCCAAAGTTGGTTCAATAAGTCCCCATGGCTCACCACCCTGTTGTCTGCCTTAGCAGGTCCCTTGATGATTCTGCTCCTCCTGTTCACTTTAGGGCCCTGCATTATTAATCGCCTCATGACCTTTGTCAGAGAACGGATTAGTGCTGTACATGTCCTTATGCTAAGACAACAATATCAGGCTGTACGAGGTGAGAGCCCCTAGATGCTGAGCCTGTTATGTGTTCTAAGATTTGAACTACTCGCTTTAAAGGAAGAGAGGAATGTAGAATTAGAGTTTCATAAAGGTTACTCATTGTCAGAGTCCGGATGTGCAGGGCGGACGTACCTGAGGAGAACAAAAAGCCAGAGATAGGACTTGCCAAACCAGCTATCAGCCATCTGTAGCTACCCCTCCCCTTCCTTCACCCCCCCTGAGTGAAACAAGCCCCCCCCCTGCCTGTGCTGCTGGGCTGCTGAGAGCACCCACACCTTGCTGATGTAATTTTGCAAAAGTAACTGTGCACCATTTGAATTGACCAATCATGTGTAACCACACGAATGCCCCTATATAAACCCCCGAGTTTGGAAGCTCGGGGTCGATTACTCTGTCTCCTGTGTGGGACACCTGTCGACCCGGGATCCCGCTAATAAAGCTACCTCTTGCTGTTACATCAAGACTGGCCACTCGTGATTCCTGGGGGCACCTCATCTCGTGATCGGAGCGAGAGACGCGGCTCCCCATTTAGGGGAACGCTCTTTCAAAGGAAAGATAAATGTAGGAGAAACATTTTCTAAAAAATATAAATATGAAAATTCTGTACAACATCATACACGATCTATTTCTAATATTTTCCTATTGTACATCATCAATATACATGTATGCCACATAAGTCATAGTCTTCAGAATTTATTATTATGCAGCAGTTAGGTTGTCTTCAGTGGCTAAGGCACTTGCCTCTGAGCCTTGCATTCTGAGTTTGATACCCAGAACTCAAAGATTAATTATGTCATTTGTCCTGTGATCGTCCTTCTACCAAGTCAGTCATGTGCACATATACATAGATGCAATACAGAAGTGAATAATGTTTTAAAGAATGTCCTGTGTGTAATGAAATGCAATATACTACAAATATTTCTTCTACTTTTGTTTTGAGTGATATTTTGAGAACTCTACTAATATCTATATTTCTCTTTATAAAGAATCTAGCTGTTTCATGGGTGTTATCATTAACTCCTTCTTTGTGGTGCTTCAATTGCTTAATTGGTTTGAATTTGGAACATATACATCTAATGTGCACAGTTCAACAGTGTTTTTTGTGCACTACAATAATAACAAGACTGCAATTCATTGTATTTAATGCATCACTGCAGTCTTTGTTCATATTTGCATTTTATAGGGTATGATGTAAGCATGTGTTAAAGGTACCTGATGTGTCACATCTGTGCCAAGAGGCAAGTTTCAGAACCTTATTAGTTTATTCAAGGTACTACATACAATCTGAGAGAATCTCACAGCCCTAGCAAGCACGATAGAGACTTGAATTGTGATAAAAGAGTATTTATATTCCGAATAGTTTTTCTTTCCAAAATTATCTGTAAAAAATATTTTCTCAGAACAGTATTTGAAGTTCCTAAATATTAATTTTATTATTTTGTAGTAAGATGAGAATGTCCAATAACCTTTGTGTGACATTAAAATAACTCTTTTACATGTTTAACTCTAACATAACTCATGAAAGTTTCTAATTGTCTTCTTCACTGAAATATATTAAAAAATCTACATAGTATTAAAAATTACTTTTAGTAAAAAATACTATTTTTTGATTTTCTTGTGTTCCTTTTTATACTGGAAACACTATAGTACTTATTCTGAAATGTTCTATATTGCTCATAGTATAAAAATAATAAGCTGACCTGAAGCCCCAAGTGTTTATAGTACATTGGACAATGAGGTCTCACTATATGATATTTTTTGTTATTGAGATAAATAAACAATTAATGCACCTGTGTCATATTTCAAATATTAATGTGCTGCTATGTTAGCTTGATGAGTTTACAATTTTGTGCATCAGATATATTTTTACTTAAAAAGTAAATTGAACACAGTAATAGGACTCCAGATTACACCATTTCACATATATTACCCATGACATCATGTCTGCCAAATTATTGCTCACTAGAATGATAGATTATTAGATAAAGAGACTATCACATATCTAGAGAAAATAATCTTTAAAACTGCTAAAATATTTCTTTAAATAAAGATAAAATATTATAATGTATTATATTGTCATTTAGAGAGAACTGTTTGTCCACCAATTTTGACTAATAAAAATGCTAAAAAGAATTAGACAAGAGTTTGGCATCAGTTGAGACACCAATACAAAATTGCCTCCTCCAAAGGTGGGACAGAGAATCTATAATGTCATTACAAATATATGATTTACTTCTTTACTCTTTGAAAACTGGTATTGTGGTTCAGAGTGATTAATCTATAAAAGATATTAAAATGCATTAAATTATCTAATATATATATATATATATATATACTCACCATATATTATAAACAAAATATTTGCTGTAAACCAAGAAGAATTGTAAAGCATTGTGGGATTATTGTGACATCTGCATTACTTTCTGTAATGCTACATCTTGTATAAATGATCCTGAGCTCTTTTGTTTTAAATAGAGTGTCAGGAGAAAGGTCACTTTCATAGTCCCTTCACTGAGTTTATTTTGTTTCCCTTTGTTAGTCACATGATGTACTGCTGAAGGAGATAGACATCTGGGCTACTTCTCTAGATTCAGATTTGACCACTATGAGCAATCTAATGCAGTTCTTTGAAATAACAGCACCTGACCTTCTTGGTTATATAGAGACATAACATATGTGAAACCAAGGTTATGTGGAATGCCTTGATTTTTATCACAGTATGTTTGGATACTTCATTGGTTAACGGGAAAGTCTATAAAGCATCCTACCATGTAACATAATAACAATATATCATTTGAAACTGATGAATTAAAAAAAAACTACTATGGTGTTGGATGTTGTCTTACAGGTGAGGGAATTACAAGATAGAATGAGGCCTGTCATTGGATGAGAAGGAAGGATGGGCAGGAGAAATGTTTGAGGGAAGAGGATGAGACTGGAACTGAGAAGAGGAAGAGACAGGAGGAGACTGGCAGAGAAGCTGCCACTGAGAGAACATGGAGGCTGAGGTAAAGATTCCACTCTCTGTATTTACAGGTTGTTATAAATGTTCTTAGGGGATGGGTATGTACAGGCCTTTTTTAGGTGGGCAATTATATCATATCAAATGGATTAGAGGTTAATGTGTACTCTTTCTTGTGGAGGATTGAATTTTGGAGAGTGTGTAGTGTCAGAGACACTGGGCTGCCACAGAGCTAGGATGTGTGCTTCTGGCAAGATATCTAGCAGATACCTTGGGGCACTGTGGTGCTGGACCTCGTAGGAGCAAAATACCGCATTTTATTTTATTTTTTCTCCATCATTTTAAATTGGGTATTTCTTATTTACATTTAAATTATTATTACCTTTACTAGATTCCAGCGTAACATTCCCCTAACCCCTTACCTTATATATGGGTGTTCCCCTCCCCATCCTCCCCACTTTACTGCCCTCCCCCCAACAATCCTGTTCACTGGGGGTTCAGTCTAGGTAGGACCAAGGGCTTCCCCTCCCACTGGTGCCCTTACCAGGCTATTCATTGCTACCAATGCATTTGGAGCCCAGGGTCAGTCCATGTATAGTCTTTGGGTAGTGGCTTAGTCCCTGGAAGAACTGGTTGGTTGGCATTGTTGTCCATATGGGGTCTCAAGCCCCTTCAAGCTCTTTCAGTCCTTTCTCTGATTTCTTCAATGGGGGGGTCTCTTTCTCTATTCAGTGGTTTGCTGCTGGCATTCACCTATGTATTGGCCATATTCTGGCTGTGTCACTCAGGAGAGATCTACATCCAGTTCATGTCAGCCTGCACTTCTTTTCTTCATCCTTCTTATCTAGTTTGGTGGCTGTATATGTATGGGCCACAAGTTGGGCAGGCTCTGAATGGGCGTTCCTTCAGCCTCTGTTCTAAATTTTGTCTCCCTCTACCCTCCCAAGGGTATTCTTGTTCCCCTTTTAAAGAAGGAGTGAAGCATCCCCATTTTGGTCATCCTTCTTGAGTTTCATGTGTTCTGTGCATCTCGGGTAATTCGAGCATTTGGGCTAATATCCAGTCGTTAAAGGCACCGACTGCTCTTCCAGAGGGCCTGAGTTTAGTTCCCAGCAACCACATAGTGGCTCACAACCATCTGTAATGGGATCTATTTTTTTTTATAACTTTACAACAACACAAGGGTTCATATATCTTATATTTATATCCTCTAGAGGTTGATATGGAAATATAAAATCTACGGACCTCTCCCATAGGGAAATAATTTCAGATATTATATGTTAAAAAGGTCCCTCTAGCTTCTTACAGATTTAAAAAAATAATATATATTTTTGCTTGTATATCTTACCACTGAGAATTATTCATACTGCCAAGTAGGCACCCATACCTAGTACATAACATTTACTGATGTGTTACATTAACTAAATGATACAATTTATTCATACTAATTCAGTAGTGGACAAATCAGCAAGTTTTTGTTTTGAATATGAGGCATTTTTTTCTATAACAACCAAGATAGAGTGTATTCATTAAGTAAAGATAATGTCTTGATTAGCCTGGGGTTTTGTGAAATTTCCTAATCAATATTCAGAATACCAACTGTTGTGATTTCAGAGCAAGCCTATGCCATTTCATAAAACAATAACAGTGGCTCTTCACGCTGAACATAAGTAGTCTGTAGGCCTCGGTGTCCTGTAAGATGGGTTTGTGGCCGTTAAGTAATTATGTGCTAACATGGCCAAAACTGGAAATGTTAGACTCGTCAAGTTGACAGATTAATTGTGCTGAATTGTGGTCAGTTTTAATATGGAAGTGACAGTACTAGCCCTGAACCATAACTAATTAAATGTGTATGGTAATTTACTTGGAGGTATCAGTAGAATTTTCTGATTGTATGTAATAAAAATATATTGATGTTAATAATCATTTCCCCAACTTCATGCCTTATCCTCAATGACCAGCACAAATTCAAAGTTTAAAAAATCAGATTTTTCCCAACAAGTTAATGTGTAATGTTCAGAGACACAACTTTTATGAGATTAAGAACTATCTATGCAGTGACTTTGCTTTTTCTGGGTTGCTGAATCAAAATGTTATACACTACATTGTGGGATTGTTACACACACAGTCTGTTAAGTAAAGGATCAGATTCTCTGAGAAAGGTATTTTAACAAGACTGCCCAGATGATGACAAGACAGCAACTTGACATAGATGAAATGATACTGGAGAACTGACTTTGTTCTCTAGTCATTACATGAATTAGTAGCTCCAAGGATAAATACTGGGGATTTTGTTGCTAAGAAATATGACTGAGGTTTCTTTATTATATAAAACATACTGATCTTAAATAATTAATGGTTAAATAAGGAGACATTTTAAAACTGAATCTAGACTGCTGTATTTTCAATTTTAAATTGTAGCATAGAAATAAACTCATTCAAGGCAAATTCACTCAGGTATATTTGACTAGTTTATAAAACATAACTCTGAACCTGGTTATGTGGAATCTGGGAAACCAAACTTCCTCAAACACTGTTCTTCAGAATTGAATAGATATGTAAATGCAATGTCCAAATTTATGAACTCAATAAATGTTATGATTAAATTGAAAGAAGTGTTTTTGTTTGGTTAGAAAGACTAAGTATGGGACCAACAGAGTGAAGATGAGTATAAGAAACGTTCTTTAATTAAGAACTGAATTGCAGCATTGACTGTAGTAATGGCATCATAAATATGTACAGTGATGTTAAAACCCATAGCACTGTACATGCTGCATAGGAACGGCCTGCTTATATCAGCTGCACTTCAGTAAAATGATTTTCAGAGAAATACAAAGATTCTCAAAGAACAAAGAGAGATATAACAATTGCAGATTGCTACAGCATATTCTTGGTTCTAAACACCTTTGTTAGATGCTGGTGACCTATTCCAAAATTGAAAATAATATTTTTCTATCATGGTAAAATTTTCACATAGGAGGAGAGAAAAATGACTCCATGGTTAAGAGAAGTATATATTCTTTTACAGAACCGTGGTTCAGTTCCTAGTACCAACATGGTAGCTTGTATAAAAATGTGTAATTTAAGTAGAGATCTCATACCTTCTTCTAACCTTCAGAGGCACTAAGTACTTATGTGGTGCAAATGCAGGTTGAATACCCATACATGTAAAATAATTTATTCCTAATTTCACTTGGATGCGTACTGTTTATATATGAGTAGATTGGTCTTATTCTATGAGATAACGATTCTTGTCATATCTGTGAGATGGAGGATGCAGATGGGAAATAACATGTTTTTAATGAAGATTATGGGACAGATTAACTTAATGAGCAATTTTAGTTATGCCTAGAAGGCCTTTAGGGCTTTCATTTCACTTTTTCTGTGAAGAGGGAGAAATTGGGTGTGCAATAAATTCTATGTAAAATAAAATTTCATTTGAAATAATTTTCAAAAAGAAATCACAAATGTTCATGGAGTAGGCTTATCTGTCACTAATTTAGATTAACTTTAACTGTGATATCCCTGCCATCAGCCTTCAAGATTAAGCGTTTATGTCTTCTTGCAGGTCTAGTTAGAGCCTCATATAAAGTAGTTGAAACATATTTCATTGCTACCTGCAGAAGCCAGGCCAGTCTCCATAGCTGCTAATCCACAAGATTTGCAACTGATTTTCTGGACTCCTAGACATTTCAGTAACAGTGTTTCAGGCACAGATTTCACCCTCAAGACCAGCAGAATAGAGCCTGAGCTTTTAGTAGTTTATTACTGCTTCAAAGTATACTTGTTCCTTCCACAATGATGCTATGACAAAAACGTGTTTACCTGAGGTGGCCCAGCTGTCAGCCATATAATTTATCTATGAGACAGAGAAGTTCTGAAGAACTCCAGATTATGGGTTGCAGCTGAAGGCATGTGCACCTTGGGTTCAGCTTATTGCTCTTACATTTCTATGTTTCATAGACTACAATACCGATAACATTGCATCTGCCTCAGGAGAATGGTGACATAGGAAACAGCCTGAAGAGATAGAATAATAATTGCAAGGTGACAACTGAACCTTTATATCATACTACCAGTAAAGAAGGTGGTCCTCCCTAGGAAGCAATATGCAAAACCCTTGTTTACTGCTACAGTATACCTGGAGGGAAGAGACATGCAGGCTTCTCATAATTGAAAAAAATCAAATAAAGTGTCTTCTATGTCAGGGGTGACAATAGTATAAGAATGTGTGGTGGTCAATGGGAGAATAACATGCTTACACTTCTATGTGGAGAACATGAGACACTTAAGTACTTTATGGAAAAATATTGCCGAGTCCTTATCTGATAAGTTCAATAACCCACAATGAACAGATAGGTGGAGTCAGCAATAAAGGACTCAAATCACTTGTTCAAGCAAGTGTCCCAAATACCTTGAGCCATCTTTATATATATATTGATTTTTAGAACATTCAAATGCATACAGTTTCAGATTTTCCTTAAACAGTTTTCAAGAATCTCAACAAGTACTTACTAAAATTGTTTTCAATTTTCCTTATCTCCTTGTAGTCAGTGATTAACATTTTCCCACATCTAAGCAGTATAGTATTATAATCCAAATGACTATGTCTACTGGAGCATACCCACACATTGCAAGCCAAAATGATTTAAGTATTGTTTATCAAGACAAATGATTATATCTAGCCAGGAACATGTAATCTCTGCATTTGGTTTTTAAGTAAAAGACAATTAGAATCCAAAGCAAGCTTTTAAGATAAATATAACCTTTGTAATTTATCATCTATTAATTTATTATGCTCATATTGTTTATAAGTTGACTTTTTTCCTCCAATCTCTTTTAGTTTTACAGTATAGTCCTGCTTATACAGCTTTTCTGTAAAGAGCACAAACTAACAATACTTTTTCATTTACTCATAGTATTTCTTTCTTTTACATAAACCCTTACCTAAGACAATGATGAATGTATGTAATTTATATTTTAAGTGCATGGTAAATTTTAACTTATTAACTTACCCTAAGAATGAGCTAATATGTCCTGGAATGAACTATTTACTGTTGATCCTTATATCCTATCTCTTTAGGCCTTGTCTTTTCTAAAAAAGTTTTGAACCTTCCCTCTCCTCGATATATTGACATGCTTAGTCCTTAGAAGAAGTGTTGACATTCATAAGCCCCTTCCTTTTTCCTCATATATTCCTGTGATACTAATTTTGAGAAAATCCAATAAGATCTTAGTCAGTCATGACTTTACTTAACCTTTAAAATAACCAGGAATCATGGTTGCATCTCCAAAGTTCTCTATCTCCAAAGGCTTGATCTTGGGGACAGATATCCTGCCTGCTGAATGTGACAAGAGATGTGAGGGTATATTTTTCTTTGCCTGTGTCACCTCAAGGCAGAGAAATGGCAGGACCAGCTTTTCCACAATGAGGTCCTCACGTTCAGCTTGTCTGTCTCCTGCCACCAAAGTCTGATGTACTGTGCTGTCCAGGCATGAAGCAGGACCCTCTGCCTTAGTGATGCAGATGGTGATGGTCAGGCTCAGATCTCATGCTCTTATGACTCCAGGGCCATACTCCTGCCTGCCATAGGAGTAGAGAGATAAAGAAGATGTCCCATGCATGGTGACAAGTGCAAGTGCAAGTTCTACGAGGATGTTTATATCCTCTGGGCCAGCACACCCAAATCTGCTACAATGTGTGGTCCCAGGCTCTTCTTAGTACTGCATGTGGCTAAGGCCAGCATCAACTCACCTGCTCTCATTCCTTCAGGGTCAGTTCTCCCACCATGCCCAAAGGAGGGTTTGACCCAGTTCTGCCCAGCCATCAGACATCAACATGTTCCCAGGGTAGGAGTTCAGACCATGGATATTTGCCTGGCATTTGGTGGTAACAGATACCTGCTTCTACAGGGCTGTGGACCCAGTATTGGCCCTCTCATGGCACCTCAGGCCAGTACTTCACCATGGTCCCAGGTGTAATTACCAGCCACTCACATCAGGCTGTTTCTCATAACCCTCTAATCTCTGGTACTGCCTCTCTTCTTTCTGACCACATTCTTCTATTCCTTCTTCTCTCCCATTTATCAACATGCCACTTGTTCTTCTTAGAAGGTCTTGTGGTTTCTGAGTTTCAGGAAAAAATCTCAAAATTAGTCTCAGGAGTGCTGTACCCTGATCATGCATTATGGCTCCAGGCAGCATTTGTTTCAGTCATGGACTATAGTCTAGAACTGGCTGGTCCTGGAGTGGTGGTCAATTCAGGCTAGCTCCCTGTCTAGGACCCATGACTCCAGTCTGGTGGTCATTTTGAAGTCGCTACTTGCCCTGCCTGTCTGAGTAGAACCTTGCAATGACTGTCTGTGACACTTGTCCAGGGACCTTGAACTTATTTGGGTTCTTCCAGTTTCTAGTTCTTCATCCTGAATGACAGTCTGGGACTGTCTATCAGCAGTCTTGTCTTCTTAGGTTTGCTCTCTCCCTCTCTCCCTCTCTCCCTCCCTCTTTCTTCAGGCAATGAAAATTTAAAACTAATTGTTCTGATGTTCACATGTCCAAATACTGGGCAGACATGATGTCTCTCTTTTCTGCCACCTACAGACACACATGTGATACAGGACTGACACCTGCATAGTCTCTATAAGTCAGGAACAGCATTAACTAGTCAAAATTTCATAGATGGAGAAACTGGGGCAAGAGGAGATTAAGGGGACTTCGAGGGAATGTTACATATTTAGAGTTTTCTCATATGTTACACTATAAATTATCAAGGGGCTTTACATTAAAAAGAAAGCGGGGACAGAACATTTGAAATCATGAGTGAAATGATAACAATGGCTAGAGAGAAGGCTCCGCAGAAAGGAACACTGGCTGATCTTACAGAAGACCTGGATTCAGTTCTTAGCATTGGGAAACCTGTGGTTCCCAATGGTTTATAAACACTGTTCTAGAATATATGTATCCTTAACCATAAAGAAAATAAAAGATTCCTTAAACACAAAGCATAATCAGAAGGAGAAACTAAAAGAATACAGAGTATTAGGTGGTAAACTACCTGTGACTCAAGCAAGAGCTCTATTGGGGGGACAGAGTGATGGGAGCATCACAAGCCAGAGCAGGCATCTCTGCTATCCCTACACACAGAAAAGTCCACAGTGCTCCACACTTCGTCTCCATAATTCTTCCTGGGCGTATTTTGTTCTCTCTTCTAAGAAGCAATGAAGCAAACTTTGGTCTTTCTTCTTCTTTAGCATCATGATGCCGGTTACTTGTACTTGGGCATTTTGAGCTTTGGAGTAAGAACAGGGTTCCCAATGGAGGAAGTAGAAAAAGAAATGAGGTAGCTGAGGGGGTTTGTAATACCACAGGGAGAACACAAATATCAACCAACCATACACTCCAGAGCTACCAGGGACGAAACCACCAACCAAAGAGTATATATGGGGCATCCCATGGCTCCAGCTGCATATGTAGCAGAGGATGAAATTGTCTGGAATCAAAATGAGGGGAAGCCCTTGTTCATGTGAAGACTTGTTTCCCCAGTGTAGAGAAATGCCAGGGTGATGAATTGGGACTGGGTGATTGGGAGAGGGAGCATACTCATAGAAATGGGGAGAAGTGATGAGTGAGAGGGTATCCAGGAAAGATGATAATGTTTGAAATGTAATTACTTAAAATATCCAATAAAAATGGAAAAAAAATGAAAGAAGGAAAAAGTGAAATACATCCAAGTGGAATTTGATTCAGCTACAAAAAGAACTGAAATGAGGAAATTTGAAAGAAAATATCTGGAACTATCAAAAAATTAATACCGAGTGACAAAGATCAATGTCATTTGTTCACTTTTATAAGTGGATCCTAACTTTAAACATTGAAATCTGAATGACTTATCTGAAGTCTGTAATGGTTAGAAGTTAGAAAGTTATGGTGATAGAGTAATTGAGAATAGGCCTTAAAGAGAGGAAGAGGTAGTGGTGTAGGGATCAAGTGAGGCATTAAGTACTGTCATTTTGTTTTCAGACCATTTGATCATAAGGTAAAATTACATTCAAGTTACCTGGATATAAGGAAGCTGGGAAATTTCTAAAATTGCTGAACTATTTGTTCCTTATTCTTTTTTGTGTGCCAAAACATAATGAATGACTCTTCCTAATCACAAAAGAATAAATGATTCTGAATGATGAAAAATTTCATCAAAATCTTGGCACAGATGCTTGTGGGTCTTTCTATTTTACTGTTGAAATAATTGCTAAGATGAATGTTTGGAAACACATGCAGCTCCTGAGTCTATGCTCCTGCCCCTGACAGGTCAGGTTTTGCTGCCTAATTCAAGTAAATATCCTGCTTTGTGTGGACTCTTCTCCTGCTTTGCTTGTTTTAGATTTTCAGACCCTAACTGTAGAATGTATGTATATGTATGTGTATTGTAAAAGTAGACAGTGAGAATACTAGTGGCTGATAAGTTTCCACCAGGACATGGCAGGGAATAGGAAAGGAAAGGATATTTAAGGGTAAACAAAGGTAAGAATGTACAGAAGAATACCACAGAAACACATTATTTTCTAATTCAATGGTGAATAATGATCCTCTAGAAATAACAGGTTCATAATGTCAAATACAGGAATCTTTCTTATAATAAAAGTCCCAAAAGCCAAAAATCATTGACCAGTGAGCTATAGCCAACATTACATGTCCTCAGCTGCACCCATAATCTTCAGTTCCTCAATACCTCTCTCTCAAACAGATGAGCAACTTATTTCACAGCTGCGATGCCCCAAGCAAGGACATTTTTGTTAGGGTCTACATCACTGTGGGAGGATACTGTGTACCTTGGCCGCAGTAATAAACTCCCAAATCATCAGGCTCTACTCTGCTGATCTTGAGGGTGAAATCTGTCCCTGAGCCACTACCACTGAACCTATCTGAGATACCAGTAAATCGGTTGGAAACCTTATAGATGAGGAGCTGTGGAGATTGGCTGGGCTTCTGCAGGTACCATGATAAATAGGTGTTTCCATTATTGTGTACTCAGGCTCTGACTAGACCGGCAAGAGATAGATTGACCTCCAAGGCTGACGGACAGGAGACTGGAGTTTGTGTCATCACAACATCACCTCTGGAAGCTGAAATAATGAGAAAAACGTACAGAGTTACACACAAACTTCATGAACAATCTTGTGATTTTTTGTTATTTATTTCAACTGACATGTTTATTTTTACATAAAATCTTTTTTAGATATTAAAATTCCAGTCCTAACACAACAAGTGAAAAGTAAGCCTCAGGTACCTCTATACATAACTTAGACTGCCCCATATCATCCATGTCATGATCTTCATCATAGCACAGGTTCTCTCCCATCCGGGACCTCCTGCTCACAGATACACACCTAACAGGCCCTATCCTGGAGGATAATAACTGCCTACTCATATATGACACAACACATAATGTGAGCAGTATGACCCGGGACTTGTGCCCCCTCCCCATTCTCCTCTCTCACTTCCCTCTGTCCTCACCAGGAATCCAGAAGAACAGCACCAACATCCTAACAGCCCACTTCATTTTGATGAGGAAGCCTGGGAAGACCTTTCACGCACAGTAAGATGACAACCAACCTTTGTATCTAACACTGACAGGGGTGGTTCCTCCCTGGGGAATAATATGCAAAGGCCTGGGTTTGTGTAGCAATACAAATAGAGGAAAATACCCAGACAGCTTCTCATGACTGCAAAAGTAACAATCCTCTTCTAGTTACAGAGGGCACAAGTGCTCTCAGATAAGCACTGGAGAAACTAGGAGAGTTAATCACATACATCTGCCTCCTGAGCGGAGGAAATGTATACTTGGTTTTCATTCATAGTACTGAGAATCGATGTGCTTAGTAACCTGATGACCTTTTCTATCTATAAGTCCCTCGCCCAGGTTTCCCCTGAATCTCCCTTCATAGACCTTTAATCTTTTAGTTCTTTCTCAGTTAATCGAATCCACCCTTAGGGGAGAAGTCACATGTACTTTGCAAAAGAGTTTCAATGTTGTCAGGTCTTATATTCATTATGCACATGAAATTGAGATAAAAGATTTTGTTCTCGAATGTTATACTGTGCTTAAATATGTCTAAAGCATACTGCACTGATGTCAGACTTTAGACACTTCAAATTCCACCAGCTATTTACTTCATTCTTACTGGATTTTCCTTCTTGCTACACTTTTTTGGTTTCTCTACCATCCACGATACTTGCAGGGACCCCGCAGCTGGTATCAAATATGAGGGACACAAACCTCAGAGAAGGTAATAAAATTCTTTTAAATAGAAATTAGAGGTTAAAGAAAATTAGACCTCTTCCCCAAAGGACTGTTACTGCGAGACAGTACAATTATTATGTGTTTAATCAGTCTGTTGAGACAAATCATTTTGTACAATTGTTAGGATGGTTGATAAGAATGAGAGGGAACTAATAATGTAAAGAATATTCCAGAAAGAGTAATCCATTTCAATTATTTATTTTAAAAGAGAGGGGGATATTTCCTGATGTACAGATCCTGTAAGGTTTTAGCGAGGCAGGCAGATTTGACTCTGGGGTAGCTCATGCTTCCTGGTTGACAGGCAGGTTCAGAAACCAGGCCTCACATATGTGCCTTGAAGCAGGGAAGGTATGGGAAGAAGCAAGGAGTGGCAGCTTCAGTACCATTCCCAACTTGTCTCTGACAGATCACCAATGATCTATTCCGTGATTGTTCATAGGGTAAAGAGAATGTGACCTTGTAATAAAGCTGATGATCTGTGGAAGTGTTTGTGATGATATCACCATGAATTGATATTAATTTTCATGTATATTTAGTCAGAATTAGTAATAATGTTATACAAGCAGTGAAATATTTAAACAATATTTTAATAATTATGTATATACAAATGGCATAATTCTCATATCAATTAACTTCAGAACAGTCATTTTCCCTAAATGGACCGTACTTAGACTGAGACCCTATTATGCTATGGCATCATTGCTGGTCATTTTTGGCGATGTACCTTCAAGAACAGTAAGAAACCAGCTTAGTAGAGCAGGCACTGCAGCACCTGGCATACTTCTGAGGTATTTGTTTCTTAGATTCTCACCATACCTATAGTGCTTGACCTAATTCAACACTCCTTAGTATTGAAGACACAAGTTTCTGGATCCCATCACCAGAAGTATCCTTTCTCCATTTTGACCCAGTCCTCAGCAGCCTGGTGCAGGGGAGAAGTTTCTTCCTTATTTTCTTAATAATGATCCAATAGCATAGGCTGAACATTACTCTTTTAAACCTCCCATTCTAAAAGTTCTCCATTTTTAACCATGCAAGAATGTCTATATGGATTTAATGCACAGGTTTTGATTCCAGCATCACTGTAGGCACAATTGCTGCATACATGGGAATTTAGTTAACTCTTCATCCTCAGAGACTGGCTTTTTTCAGTGTCAACAAACTAAGATGCCATTGACATTGGTTTACCACAAGACACTTTGATTCATCAGGAAATTGAAAGTGTACAACTCACAGGCCATATCCAACCCAAGAAGAAGGAAGAACACACTAAAGTGCAGATACTACAGTCCTACTCAGAAGGGAGAAGAAGATAATATCAGGGAGTAGTGACAGAGAAGTATACTCCATGAACAATCTTTGTGATTTCTTTTTGATAATTATTTCAAATGAGATTTTATTTTACATAGAATTTATTGCACACACAATTTCTCTCTCTTCACACACAAAAACTGAAACGAAAACATTCAAGGCATTCTAGGCTTAACTAAAATTACTCATTCAGTCTATCTGTTCCATAATCTTCATTAAAAACATGTTATTTCCCATCTGTATGCTCCCTCTCACAGATATGACAAGAGTCCTTATCTCATAGTCTACGGCCAATCTACTTATATATAAACAGTATGCATGTAAGAACACTCTATTTTTACCATGAATCTCAAAAACCAACATAAAAGACAATTTCATTTTGAGGAGTCAGCCTGAGGAGACCTGTAAGGTGAAAACTGAACCTTTAAATCAGACTACCAGTAAAGGAGGTGGTCCGCCCTAGGAAGCAATATGAAAAACCCGGGTTATTGTTACATTATACATGGAGGGAAGTTCAGGCAGGCTTCTCATTGTTGAAAAAATCACATAAAGTATTTTCTATGTCAGTAGTGGCAATAGTATAAAAATATGTGATGGTCGATAGGAAAAGAAAGTGCTTAAAACTGTCGATCTTGACAACACCAGACACTTAAGTGCTTTATCTCAAAAAATTGCTGGAGTCCTCATCTGATAAGTTCAATAACCAACAATGAACAGATAGGTGGAGTCTGCAATAAAGGAGGACTTGATTCACTTGTTCAAGCAAGTGGCTCAAATAGCTTGAGCCATCTTTATTTATATTGAATTTCAGAACATTCATATACATGCAGTTTCAGATGTTCCTTAATCATTTTTCAAGAATCTCAACAAGTACTTATTAAAATTTGTTTTCAATTTTTCTTATCTCCTTTGTAGTCAGTGATTAACATTTTCCCATATTAAAGCAGTATAGTATTACAATCCAAATGATTATGTCTAGTTGAGCATATCCACACACTGCAAACCAAAATGATTTAAGTATTGTTTATCAAGCCAAATGATTATATCTAGCCAGGAACATGCAACTGTGCATTTGGTTTCAAAGTAAAAGACAATTAGAATCCAAGACAAGCTTTTAATAGAAATATAACCTTGGTATTTATCATTCATTAATTTAGCAAGCTCACAATGTATTATAAGCTGACATTTTTGCTATAATCTCTTTTAGTTTTACAGTATAGTCCTGCCTATACAACTTTTCTATAAAGAGCACAAATTTGCAATTAATACTTTCCCATTTACTCATAGTGTTTCTTTTATGTAAACCCTTACCTAAGACAAATATGAATCTATGCAATATATACTTTTTTAAGAGCATGGCAAATTTTAACTTACTAACTTATCCTAACAATAAACTTGTCCTGGAATGAACTATTTACTGTTGACCCTTATATCCTATCTCTTTAGGCCCTATCTTCTACAAATAAATTTTGAACCTTCCCTCTTTTCAATATATTGACATGGTTATGCCTTAGAAGAAGTAGTTGATATTCACAAGCCTCTTCCTTTTTCCTCATATATTCTTTTTTGTTGTTGTTGTTTTTGATTTTTTTATATTATTTTCCAATCTTTATTAAATCGGGCATTTCTTATTTACATTTCTATTGTTATTCCCTTTCCTGGTTTCCAGGCCAATATCCGGTAACCCTTCTCCCTCCCCTTCTATATGGGTGTTCCCCTCACAATCCTCCCCCCATTACCTCACAAAACCTAACAATCTAGTTCACTGGGGGTCCAGACTTGGCAGGACCAAGGGCTTCCCCTTCCACTGGTGCCCAAACTAGGCTATTGATTGCTACCTATGAATTTGGAGACCAGGGTCAGTCCATGTACAGTCTTCCAGTAGTGGCTTAGTCCCTGGAAGCTCTGGTTGGTTGGCATTGTTGTTCATATGGGGACTCAAGCCCCTTCAGCTCTTTTAGTACTTTCTCTGATTCCTTCAACGGGGGTCCTGTTCTCAGTTCAGTGGTTATGCTGCTGACATTCACCTACATACTTGCCATATTCTAGCTGTGTCTCTCAGCAGACATATATATCCGGTTCCTGTTAGTCTGTGCTTCTTTGCTTCATCCATTTTATCTAGTTTGGTGGCTGTATATGTATGGGACACATGTGGGGCGGGCTCTGAATGGGCATTCCTTCAGTGTCTGTTCTAAACATTGCCTCTCTATCCCCTCCTACAGGTATTCTTGTTGCCGTTTTAAAGAAGGAGTGAAGCATGCACATTTTGGTCATCCTTCTTGAGTTGCATGTAGTCTTTGCATTTGGGTTAATCGGGCATTTGGACTAATATCCACTTATCAATGATTGCATACAATGTGTGTTTTTCTGTGATTGGGTTACCTCACTCAGGATGATATTTACTAGTTCCATACATGTATTTGCCTCTGAATTTCATTATGTCATTGTTTTTGATAGCTGAGTAATATTCCATTATGTAGATGTACCACATTTTCTGTATCAATTGCACTGTTGATGGGCATCTGTGATCTTTCCAGCTTCTGCATGATTACAAATAAGGCTGCTATGGGACATAGGGGGAGCATTTGTCTTGTTGAATGTTGGAGCCCATTTTGGGTATATGCCTCAAGAGAGTTATATCTGGGTCCTCAGGTAGTGCAATGTCCAATTTTCTGAGGAACCTCCTGACTGATTTCCAGAATGGTTGTACCAGTCTGCAATCCCACCTACAATGGGATTCCTCTTTCTCCACATCCTAGCCAGTATCTGCTGTCACCAGAGTTTTTGATCTTAGCCATTCTCATTGGTGTGAGGTGAAATTTCAGGGTTGATTTGATTAGCATTTCCCTTGTAACTAAAGATAATGAACATTTCTTTAGGTGTTTCTCAGCTGTTCGGCATACCTCAGCTGTGAATTCTTTGTTTAGCTCTGAACCCCATTTTTAATAGGGTTATTTGTCTCCCTGCAGTCTAACTTAAGTTTTGTATATTTTGGATATAAGCCTTCTATCAGTTGTAGGATTGGTAAAGATCTTTCCCCAGTCTGTTGGTTGCAGATTTGTCCTAAATCAAGTGACCATAGGTGTGTGGGTTCATTTCTGGGATTACAGTTCTATTCCACTGGTCAATCTGCCTGTCTCTGCACCAATACCATACAGTTTTTATTGCTATTGCTCTGTAATATGCTTGAGTTCAAGGATAGTGATTCCACTGGAAGTCCTTTCATTGTTGAGGATTTTTTTTAGGTATCCTGGGTTTTTTGTTATTCCAGATGAGTTTGCAAATTGTTCTAACTCTTTGAAGAATTGGATTGGTATTTTGATGGGGATTGCATTGAATCTGTAGATCACTTTTGGTAAAATGGCAATTTTTACTATAATAATCCTGCCAATCCATGAGCATGGGAGATATTTCCATCTCCTCAGAGATCCAATTTCTTTCTTCTGAGACTTGAAGTTCTTATTGTACAGATCTTTCACTTGATTGGTTAAAGTCACACCAAAATATTTTATATTATTTGGGACTATTATGAAGGGTGTCTTTTCCCTAATTTCTTTCTTGGCTTATTTCTCTTTTGTTTAGAGGAAGGCTACTGACTTGTTTGAATTAATTTTATACCCAGCCACTTTGCTGGAGGTGTTTATCAGGTTTAGTAGTTCTCTGGTGGAACTTTTGGGACCACTTAAATCTATTATCATATCATCTGCAAATAGTGATATTTTGAATTCTTCCTTTCAAATCTGTATCCCTTTGATCTCCTTTTGTTGTCTGAGTCCTCCAGCTAGGATCCTGAGAACTATATTGAACAAGTAGGGAGAAAGTGATCAGCCTTGTCTAGTCTCTGATTTTAGTGGGATTGCTTCAAGTTTCTCTCCATTTAGTTTAATGTTAGCTACTGGTTTGCTGTATATGGCTTTTACTATGTTTAAGTTCGGTCCTTGAATTCCTGTTCTTTCCAGGACTTTTATCATGAAGGGGTGATGATTTTTTTCAAATGTTTTCTCAGCATGTAATGAAATGATCATGTGGTTTTTATCCTTCAGTTTCTTTATATAATGGATTATGTTGACGGTTTTCCATATATTAAACCATCCCTGCATAACTGGAATGGAGCCTACTTGATCAAGATGGATGATTGTTTTGATGTGTTCTTGGATTCGGTTTGCAAGAATTTTTTTGAGTATTTTTGCTTCAATATACATTAGGGAAATTGGTCTGACGTTCTCTTTCTATGTTGGGTCTTTGTGTGGTTTAGGTATAAGAGTAATTGTGGCTTCAAAGAAGGACTTCGGATGTGCTCCATCTGTTTCAATTTTCTGGAGTAGTTTGGAAAGTATTGGTATTCCTCATATATTCTTTATTTCCCCATCATTATTAAATCAGATATTTCTTGTTTATATTTCAAATGTTATTCCTTTTCCCGGTTTCCATACCAACATCCCCCTAGCCCCTCTCCCTCTCCATCTATATGGGTGTTCCCCTACCCATTCCTTCCCACATTTCCTCCCTCTTCCCAAGAATACCGTTCACTGAGGGTCCAGTCTTGGCAGGACCAAGGGCTTCCCCTTGCACTGGTGCCCTTACTGGGCTATTCATTGCTACCTATGCAGTTAGAGCCCAGGGTCAGTCCATTTATGGTCTTTGGATAGTGGCATAGTCCCTGGAAACTCTTGTTTGGCATTGTTGTTCATATGGGGTCTCAGGCCCTTTCAGCTCTCTCAGTCCTTTCTCTGACTCCTTCAACAGGGGTCCCATTTTCAGTTCACTGGTTTGCTGCTGGCATTCACCTATGTATTTTGCCATATTCTGGCTGTGTCTCTCAGGGAGATCTACATCCATTTCCTGTCAACCTGCACTTCTTTACTTCATCCATCTTATCTAGTTTGGTGGCTGTATATGTATATGCCACATGTTGGGCAGGCACTGAATGGCCATTCCTTCAGTCTCCGCTCTAAACTCTGCCTCCCTATTACCTCCCCAGAGTATTTTTTTCCCCTTTTAAAGAAGGAGTGAAGTGTTCACATTTTGGTCATCGTTCTTGAGTTTCATGTGTTCTGTGCACCTAGGGTAATTTGAGTATTTGGGATAATATCTATTTATCAATGAGTGCATAACATGTGTGTTTTTCTGTGATTGGTTTACCTCACTCAGGATGATATATTCCATTTCCATCCATTTGCCTAAGAATTTCATAAAGTTAATGTTTTTGATAGCAAAATAGTAGTCCATTGTGTAGATGTACCACATTTTCTGTATCCATTCCTCTGTTGAAGGGCATCTGGATTCTTTACAGCTACTGGCTATTTTAAATAAGGCTGCTATGAGCATAGTGGAGCATGTGTCTTTGTTATATGTTGAGGCATCTTTTTTGCATATGCCCAAGAGTGGTATAGCTGGGTCCTCAGTAGTGCAATGTCCAATTTTTTGAGGAACCTCCAGACTGATTTCCAGAATGGTTGTACCAGTCTGCAACCCCACCAACAATGGAGGTGTGTTCTTCTTTCTCCACATCCTCACCAATATCTTCTGTCACCCGAGTTTTTGGGCATATCGCTTCTCATCTCATATATTCTTATGGTTCCAGTTTTGAGACCATATAATAAGATATTAGTCAGTCATGTCTTTACTTAACCTTTAAAATAATCAGGAATCATAGTTCCATCTCCAAAGACACCCTCTCCAAAGGCTTGATTTTGGGCTTGGACATCCTGTCTGCTGAATGTGAAAAGTGATGGGAGGTGGCTTCTTTCCATTGCCTATGTTACCTCATGGCAGAAAATTTGGCAGGGCCAGCTTTCCCACAATATTGTCCTAGGTTCAGCTTGTCTGTTCATTGCCACCAGGGTCAGCTGTACTGTGCTATCAGGGAAGAAGCAGGACCCTCTGTCTTGAGTGACCCGGCTGTTGAGGGTCAGGGTTAACTCTCATGCTCTTATGACACCAGGGCCATTCTCCTGCCTGCCATAGGAAGAGAGAGATAAAGAAGATGTCCCATGCATGGTGACAAGTACAAGTGCAAGTTCTCCCAGGATATTTATGTTCTCTGGGCCATCACACTCAAAACTACTACAATGTGTGTGTCCAGGCTTTTCTGACTACTGCACATGTCTAGGGCCAGCATCAAATCACCTGCTCTCATGCCTCCAGGGTCAGCTCTCCAACCATGCCCAAATGAGGTTTTGACCCAGTTCTGCCCAGCCATAAGACACCAACATCTTAGCAGGGTAACAGTTCAGACAGTGGATGTTTGCCTGGGCTTTTGTGGTAACTGGCCCCTGATGCTACAAGGCTGTGGACCCAGCCATGGCCCTCTCATGACACCTCAGGCCAATACTTCACCCTGGTACCAGGTGTCTTTACCAGCTACTCACATCAGGCAGTTCCTCATAACCCTCTGGTCTCTAGTAAGGCTTCTCTTCTTTGTGACCACATTCTTCAATTTCTTCTTCTCTCCCATTTATCAACAACTCATTTGTTCTTCTTAGGAGGTCTTTTGGTCTCTGCGTTTCAGGAAATCATCTCAAAAGTAGTCTAAGGAGTGCTATATCCTGCTCATGCATTATGGCTTCAGGCAGCATTTGTTTCAGTCATGGTCTATCCTCTAGAAATGGCTGGTCCTGTTCAATTCAGGTTAGCTCCATGTCTGTGACACATGATTCTGGACTGGTGGGCATTTTGAGCTTTCTACTTGCCCTGACTGTCTGAGTAGAACCTTGCAGTGGATGTCTGTCACTCCTGTTCAGAGATCCTTAACCTATTGGGGTTATTCTAGTTTCTAGTTATTCATCCTGGAAGACACTCTGGGCCTGCCTATCAGAAGTCTTGTCTTCTCAAGTTCTCTCTCTCTCTCTCTCTCAGGAAATGAAAACTGATTGTTCTGATATTTACAGGTTCAAATACTGGGTAGACATAGTGTATCTCTTTTCTGCCACCTACTGACACACATGTGAAACAGCACTAATACCTACAAAGACTCTATAAGTCAGGAGTAGACAACAGCGTAATCAGTCATAATTTCATAGATGGAGAAACTGTGGCAAGAGGAGATTAAGGGGACATTCCTGGGAAAGTTATATATTTAGAGCTTTCTGATATGTGACACTATGAATAACCAAGGACCATTACATTAAAAAGAAAATGTGGACAAAACATTTGAAATAATAAATGAAATGATAACAATGGCTAGAGAGATGGCTCCACAGAAAGGAACACTGGCTGATGTTACAGAAGACCTGGGTTCAGTTCTGAGCATGTACCTAATGGTTCACAGCCATTTATAAATCCTGTTCTACAGAATATATATATATATATATATATATATATATATATATTCTTAACCATAATGAAAATAAAAGATTCCTTAAAAACAAAGCAGTATCAGAAGGAGAAATTGAAAAAATACAAAGTAGAAAGTGGGAAACAATCTGTCACTCGAACAAGAGTTCTATTGTTGGTACACAGTGATAGAAGTATCACAGGCTAAAACAGGCAGTTCTGTCATTCCTACACACAGAAAAAGCCCACAGTTCTTCACACTTTGTCTCCAGAATTCCTCCTGTGAGTATTTTCTTCCCCCTTCTAATAAGAACTGAAGCAAACATTGGTCTTTCTTCTTCTTGAGAAACATGAAGTCTGTGACTTGTAGCTTGGGTTTTTCGAATTTTAGAAAAAGAACAGGGTCCTCAATGGAGGTGCTAGAGAAAGGACTGAGGTACCTCAGGGGTTTTGTAAACCCACAGGAAGAACAATATTATCAACCAACCAAACAATCCAGTGCTACCAGGGACTAAACCACCAACCAAAGAGTACACATGAAGCAACCCATGGCTCCAGCTGCATATATAGCAGAGGATGACCTTGTCAGGGATCAATAGGAGGAGAAGCCCTTGGTCCTTTGAATGTTCAATGTCCCATTTTAGGGGAATGCCAGGGCAGAGAGGCCAGAGGGAAAGGTAGGTGAGTGGCTGAACATGTTTATGGAAACAGGGGGTGTTGGAGATGACATAGGGGGTTTCTCAGAGGAAAATGTAGGAAGTGGAAAACATTTTAAATGTAGATAAGTAAAATATCCAATTTAAAAAGTAGAAAATAGATAGAAAGATAGATAGGTAGATAGATGATAGAGAGATAGATAGATAGATAGATAGATAGATAGATAGATAGATAGATAGATAAATAGAGATAGATAAAATATTTTTAAAAAATAGAAAAATGGGAACTCATAAAATTGCAAAGTTTCTATAAGGGAAAGGACACTCTCAATACAAGAAACCCATAGACTTGAAAAGAATGTTTACCAATACGACATCTACCAGAGGGCTAATGTCTAAAATATACAAAGAGTTCAATTAGTTAGACTCAGAGAACCAAAAGATCCTATTAAAATGGGGGTATAGAGCCAAACAAAGAATTCTCATGAGGAATCTAGAATGGCTGAGAAGCACCTAAGAAATGTTCAACATCCTCAGTTATCAGGGAAATGCAAAACGAAACAACCCTGGGATTCCATCTCTCATCAGAAGGAATGGCTAAGATTAAAAAAAAAAACAAAAAAAAAAAAAACAAAAACAAACAAACAAAAAAAAAAAAATGGTGACAGTAGATGCTGGCATGCATGTAGAGAAAGGGGAACACTCCTCAATTGTTGGTGTAATTGAAAGCCGGTGCAACTACTCAGGAAATATGTATGCAGGTTCCTCAGAAAATTAGACATAGACATAGTGCTATTTGAGGACCCCCCCCATACCACTCCTGGGCATATATTCCTGAAATGTACTCGAACACGTAACAAGGACGCTTCACTATATTCATAGCCTTATTTATAATAACCAGAAGCTTGAAAGAACCCAGATGTCCTTCAACAATAGAGTGGTTACAGAAAATGTGGTATATTTATACAATAAAGTACTACTCAGCTATTAAAAACAATGATCTCATGAAATTATTAGGCAAATGGATGAAACAAGAAAATATTCTGACTGAGGCAACCCAGTCACAAAAGAACACATATGGCATGCACTAACTGATAAGTGTATATTAGCCCAAAAGGTTGGAATGCCCACAGTTATAATAACCCACAATATGAAGCTCAAGAAGAAGGCAGACCTAAATGTGTATGCTTCGGTCTTTCATAGAAGGCAGAACAACATACTCACAGGAGGAAATCCAGGGACAAAGAATAGAGCAGAGACTATAGAAAAGTTCCTCCAGAAACTGTCCCACCTGGGGATCCATCCCATATGCAGCCACCAAACCCAGTCACTATTGCTGATGACAAGCTGTGCTTGCTGATAGGAGTGTGGTATGGATGTATACTGAGAGGCTCTGCCAGAGCCTTAGTGATGTGATGAGGATGTTTGCAGCTAATCATTGGACAAAGCAAGGAGACTAAAATAGAGGAATTAGAGAAAGAAATAAAGGAACTGCAGGGGTTTGCAATCCCATGGGAAGAACAATATTAACCAACCAGACCCTGCAGAGCTCCCAAGGACTAAACTACCAACCAAAAAGTACACGTGAAGGGACCCATGACTCCAGGCAAATGTGTAGCAGAGGATGGCATTGTTTGTGGTCAATAGGCAAAGCCGTTGGTCCTGTGAAGGCTTGTTTCCCTAGTGTCGAAGAATGCCAGGGTGGTTTGCTGGGAATGGGTCACTGGGAGGGGAAGCATCCTCATAGAAATGGGGAGAAGGGATGAGGGAGGGGAAATCCAGGAAAGCTGAAAACATTTGAAATGTAAATTCAAAAAATATTCAATAAAATGCAGAAAATGAAAGAAAGAAAAATTGATGCACATCCAAGTGGAATTTGATTCATCTACAAAGAAAACTGAAATGAGCAAAGATTTAAAAATAAAATGTCTGGAACTATCAAACAATTTATACCGTGTGATAAAGATTGATGTTATGTGTTCATTTTTATAAGTGGATTCTAACTTTAAATGGTGAAATTTGAATGACTTATCTAGAGTCTGTAATGGTTAGAAGTTAGAAAGAGATGATGACAGAGGAATTGAGAATAGACCTAAAGGAGAGGAAGAGGTAGTGGCGTAGGGATCAAGTGAGGTGTAATATTCTACCATTTTATTTTCACGTAATATTTGATCATAAGGTATAATTATATTCAAGTTCTCAGACAATAAAGGAAGCTGGGAACTTTTAAAATTGCTGACCTACTTGTTCCTTATTCTTTTATTGTTTGCCAAAACACAATGAATGATTTTTCCTAATGGAAAAAAGATTAACTGATTCTGAATGATGAAAAATTGTAGCAAAATCTTGGCACAGATACTTGTGGGGCTTTTTATTTTACTGTTGAAATAATTGCTAAGATGGATGTTTGGGAACACGTTCAGCTCCTGAGTCTATGCTCCTGTCACTGACAGGTCAGGTTTTGCTGCCTAATTCAAGTAAATATCATGCTTTGTGTAGACTCTTCTGCTTTGTTTGTTTTACGTTTTCAGGCCCTAACTGTAGAAAGTATGTGTATGTGCATGTATTGTAAAAGCAGATGATGAGAATATGGCAGAAAATAGGAAAGGAAAGGATATTGAAGAGTAAACAAATGCAAGAGTGTATATAAGAACACCACAGAAACACATCATTTTCTAATTCTATGGTGATTAATGATCCTCTAGAAGTAACAAGATCACAATGTCAAGTATAGGAATCCTCCTCATACTAGAGACACCAAAAGCCAAAAAAAAAAACAGGCTATTGTCAGTATTTTTTTTTGAATTATTTGTTTGTTTTTTGTGTTTGTGAGTGAACACCAGGAGGAGGTCTCAAATGCCTATTGCTAAAATGCTAAGGACACCATGCATTTTAGTGGAAGAACACAGAAAAATAATCATGGAATTAAACTAAAGGTCTACTGATGGGTTGATAAATTTCACAGTTCTAGAAGACTGCCTTCAAACTCCCAGTGGATTAAGAATGTTATCGATCTTTTGCTCAGCTCTGGACTCCATATCCATCAATAATGTCCATCTGTTTAGCAGGACATTGAACTTGTTGACTTATCTGCGATACACTGAGAAAAGTATGTCAGAACAGAAACATCTTATGGGTAAAAGCATTTGCTGAAAGTTACAGTCAATGAACATATGTCACGAAAATGAAAAACAAACCAATTTTAGATGATAAATAGAAACAATTGAATTTAAATGTAAAGCTTAAACACGGCAAATGAAAATTTTAATAAGTGAGACAGCAACAGAATATGTCCCAGTTTTCTGTCTTCTTTAATAGATAATACTGACAAAAGAAGATGTGGCATGTAGTAACAGAATGTAGTAAAGTTAGCTTTATCATCATCATTGCTGGTGGCTGAGAGGACACCTGTTCACTATTCTCATGAGTCAGATGCAATATCATTATTATTATAGCCAATGAAGCCAAAAAAATAAAAATGACCAGTGAGCTGTAGCCTACATGTACATGACCTCAGCTGCACCCATAATCTTCAGTTCCTCAATAACTCTCTCTCAAACAGATGAGTAACTTATTTGAAAGCTGCAATGCTCCAAGCAAGGACGTTTTTGTTAGGGTCTGCATCACTGTGGGAGGTAAATGTGTACTTTGTAAGCAGTAATAAACTCCCAAGTCCTCAGGCTCTACTCTGCTGATCTTGAGGGTGAAATCTGTCCCTGACCCACTGCCACTGAACCTGTCTGGCACCCCAGAAAATCTGTTGGAAACCCGATAGATGAGGAGCTGTGGAGACTGGCCTGGCTTCTTCAGGTACCAATGCAAGTAGGTGTTTCCATTACTGTGTACCAGGCTCTGACTAGACCGGCAAGAGATAGAGGCTTGACCTCCAACGCTGACAGGCAGGGAGACTGGAGTTTGTGTCATCACAACATCACCTCTGGAAGCTGAAATAATGAGAGAAAAGTACAGAGTTACATACATACTTCACGAAAAATCTTGTGATTTTTTTATATACTTCAACTGATGTGTTTGTTTTTACAAACAAAGTTTTATGTTTTAAATTTCCAGTCCTAAGACAACAAGTGAAAAGGAAGCACCAGGTACTTCTGTACATTACTTAGACCATCCCAGTCCATCCATGTCATGATCTTCATCATAGCACAGGTTCTCTCTCATCCCGGACCTCCGGCTCACAGATACACAAACAACAGGCCCTATCCTTGAGGATAATAACTATCTACTTATACATGACGCAACACATGAAGTGAACAGTATGACCTGGGACTTGTGCTCCTTCCCTATTCTCCTCTCGCACTTCCCTCTGTCCTTACCAGGAATCCAGAAGAACAGCACCAACAGACTAACAGGCCACTTCATTTTGATAACGAAGCCTGGGAAGACCTTTCTTTTACTTAGAGCAAGATGGCAACCAACCATTTTATCCAAAACTGGCAGGTGTGGTTCTGCCCTGGGGAATAATATGCAAAGGCCTGGGTTTGTGTGGCAGTACAAATAGTGGAAAGTACCCAGACAGTGTCTCATGACTGCAAAACTAACAATCCTCTTCTTGTTATGGAGGGCACTAGTGCCCTCAGATAAGCACTGTAAAACCAGGAATGTTAATTATATAGGGCTGTCTCTTGAACGGAGGAATTGTAAACTTGGTTTTCATCCATAATAATTGGAATTGATGTGCTTAATTACCTGATGACCTTTTCTATCAATAAGTCCTTACCCAGATTTCCCAGAGTCTCCCTTCATAGACCTTAATCTTTAGTTTCCTTTCTCAGTAAATTGAGTCCACCTTTAAGGAAAAAGTCACATGTTCTCTGCAAAAGAGTTTCAATGTTGTCATGTCTCAGGTTCATTATGCACATGAAATTGAGAAAAAAGATTTTGTTCTCAAATGTTATACTGTGCTTAAATATGTCTAAAATATACTGCCCTGAGATCAGACTTGAGACACTTCAAATACCATCAGCTAATTATTTCATTCTCACTAGATTTTCCTTCCTGCTAAAAATTATTATTTTGTCTTCCAGTCAATATATTGCAGAGTCCCCAAAGTTGGTACCAAACATGAGGGACAAAACATCAGAAAAGATAATAAAATTCTTTTTAAGTAGAATTTAAAGGTTAAAGAAAATTAGGCCTCTTGCCCTAAGGACTGTTACTGTGAGGCAGTAGAAGTGTTATGTGTTCTCATCAGTCCATTGAGGCAAAGCATTTTGTACAATTGTTAGGACGGTTGTTAAGAATGAGAGGGAATTAATATTGTAAAGAATGTCCCAGAAAGATTAATCTCCCTCGATTATTTATTTTAAAAGTGAGGGGGACATTTTCTGCTGCATAGATCCTGTAATGTTTTAGCAGGCAAGGCAGGCAGATTTGACTCTGGGGCAGCTCATGCTTCCTGGTTGACAGGCAGGTTCAGAAACCAGGCCTCACATATGTGCCTCGATGGGGGAAGGTATGGAAAGAAGCAAGGAGTGGCAGCTTCAGTACCATTCCCAACTTGTCTCACAACAGTCATTTTCCCTAAATGCACCATACTTAGACCGAAAACCTATTATGCTATGGTATCATTTGCTGGACTTTTTGGCTATGTACCTTCAAGAACAGTAAGAAACAAGTTTAGTAGAGCAGGCACTGAGGCACCTGGCATACTTCTGAGGTACTTGTTTCTCTACGATTCTCACAATACCTATAGTGCCTGACCTAGTTCAACCCTCCTTAGTATTGAAGACTTAAGTTTTTGGATACCCTCACCAGAAGTATCCTATCCCCATTTTTATCCAGTCCTCAGCAGCATGGTTCAACAGAGAAGTTCCTTCCTCATTATAACAATAATGAATCAGTAGAATAGGCTGAATCTTAATCTTTTAAGCCTCCCATTCTAAATGTTCTCCATTTACACCCAAGCAAATATATGTGTGCTGGATTTAATGCACAGGTTATGATCCCAGCATTACTTCACACACAATTGCCACATACATAATGAAAATTTAGTTAACTGTTCATCCTCAGAGACTGGCTTTTTTCAGTGTCAACAAACTAAGGTGCCATTGACATTGATTTACCACAATTCATTTTGATTTATCATGAAAATGAAAGTGTACAACTCACAGACCATAAGAAACCCAAGAAGAAGGAAGAGTACAATAAAGTGCAGATACTTCAGACTTACTCAGAAGAGAAAAGAAAATAATCTCAGGACGTAGAGAGAGAGAGAGTTCTGCAAGGGAGAGAGGAGGGGAAGGAGAAAGGGGCGCAGGTCAGATAAAGGAGGATATCTGGGAGAAGTACAGAGGATCAGGAATTTGAAATGAGGTTGGTAGCAGTGGAGGAAGGGGAACTGGGGAATAGCCACTAGAAAGTCCCTGATGCCAGGGCCCCAAGAGGTTTCCAGGACCCAACAGGGAAGAGATTAGCTTAAATACCCAATGAAGGCGAGAAAGAATGTATGAAGAGAACATATCCAATTGTCATGGTTTGAATACACTTGGTCCAGGGAGTGGCACTATGTAGAGATGTGGCCTTATTAGAGTAGATATGCCTCTGTGGGTGTGGGATTTAAGACCCTCACCCTAGCTGCCTGGAATTCAGTCCACTAGCAGCCCTCAGATGAAGGTATAGAACAATCATATACTCTTGCAAAATGTCCGCCTGGATGCTGCTATATTCCTGCCTTTATGATAATGGACTGAACCTCTGAACCTTTATGCTAGCCTCAGTTAAATGCTGTCCTCTAGAAGACTTGCCTGGGTCATGGTGTCTGTTCACAGCAGTAAAACCCTAAGACAGAAGTTGTTACCAGAAAGGTATTGCTGGGATATTGCTTTTGTTTGGAAGAATATGGATTTGGGGACTTTGGATTCGGAAAGCAATGGAATGCTTTACATAGTAATTTATGGACTGACTTAGTAGACTTTGTAACTGAGAGTGATTTAATTTGTGTGGCAAGGGCCCAAGAGGTTTCAGGTTTCAATATATGGCCTAGAGACTGGTTTTGTGTTATTTTGAGGAAAAGAGTGGCTGCCTTTTGCCATTGACTGAAGAGTTTGTCTGAGGTTAAGGTGAAGATATTTAAATTATTTGCTTTAAAAAAGGAATTCTCAAAACAGCCAGGCATAAATTCTGCTGTGTGGTTACTAAAGTACACTCTTATGAAGAGCATTTTAATGAAAAGGAGCAAGTTGAGAAAGGAAAAATACTAAATATATGATTTGAGTATTAAAGGTATATAAGGAAGTGAAATGGAGTTGGAGCCTATTTTCAAGGATATTAAATTGAATTAAGGGAGTAACAACCTTGGGGAAAGATCCCATCTATCTAAATTTATGTCAGGCACAGTAGTACAAATATTTAGTCCCAGGAGGCAAAGACAAGCAGATCTCTGAGTTCAAGGCCAGCATAGAACATAGCAAATTTTTGGTAAAGAAAACTTATATCCAGGCTTTTTTGAACACACCTTTACTTTTCACACTTTGGAGAAAGTCATGCAGTTCAAAGTTAGTCTACACAATAAGTTCTAACACAGCCATGCTTAAGCAGTGAATGGGATGGAAAACAGAGAGCTGGTGATAAAGTAATAGAACAAGCGACCATGTTCCAGCTCCAGCAATAGCAGAGTTTGGTAGCTTCAGCCATGTGACTCTGGCTTTGGAGTACAGACTAGAAGGGTCCAGAAGGTCAATTGATGCTGGTTCATTGGAGTTAAGAAATTAGTGATGATTAAGAGGGCAGCAGCATCACTGAGGTGAAATCTTCTGGCGAGTTTGTTCTGCTAGCAAAAAGAAGTTGTGTTCAATTGATGGCCAAGTTGCACCCCATACTGAAGCTGTACTTGCTAATGTGTAAGAGTCATCCAGGGGGGACTGGTTTTGGAGGCATGAAGGGATCACGAAAAGCTGCTGAGATTTGACAATTTGAGAGTCCATGGAAGGCCATCTGCCAAGGTCCAGTCTCAGTGGCGGTTGATGGCTCAGGACTGAGGGGTCCTGCAAAAGAATTGAGGCTTGGCACCATGAAGCGAGCCTATGAGAGGCTATTGTTAAAGCCTAGTTTCAGTGGAAGACAGCAGCTTATCAGAGATGCTGGTACCACAAAATGACCACCAAGAATAGCACTGGGAGTGGAGTGGATCAACCTGAGCTACAGATGGGAGAGCTGGAGAAGTGATACCAGCCCTTTGGAGGAGCCCATGTGTGGATCCCAGACATTGAAAAAAGAAGCTATAACATGGAAGTTAACTTAGAGTCCCCATTATATTAAAGAGGCCAGAGCTGTGGGATACATGCTGAAGAATGTATTCAAGAGCAAGCAGAAACAGCACAGGAGAAATCAGTTTGTTGCAGTCAACACAGATGACAAAGGAGTAGGAGATCTCAAGACTGCTTTGACCTCAGATATGGAGATGCAGAGTTTGAGTTTGCCAAACTGGTCCCTGGTCTTGCTTTAGGAATTACAATTAAGTGATTGGATGAATCTCAGAAAAGACTTTGATATTTGGATGTTTAATTTTTTGATACTGCTATAGACTATGGACAGTTCTGAAGTTGGAAGAAATATATTTTGTATTGTGCTATGTTTAGGTATGGCCCCCATAGACTCATATGTTTGAACAAGTCTTATGGGGCTAGGGTGTGGAATGTCAGGATTGGAATACACTTGGCCCAGGGAGTGGCATTATGTAGA
Organism: Rattus rattus; assembly: GCF_011064425.1. Lineage (NCBI taxonomy): Eukaryota > Metazoa > Chordata > Mammalia > Rodentia > Muridae > Rattus > Rattus rattus. The sequence goes on from NC_046167.1 coordinate 25,527,802, forward strand.
GGTATGATCTTGTTGTAATAGATGTGTCACTGTGGAGTGTGGACTTTTAGACCCTCACTCTAGCCGCCTGGAAGTAAGTCATCCAGTAGAAGCCTTCAAATGAAGATTTAGAACTCGCAGATATTCCTGTACCATGCTGACCTGAAAGCTACAATGTTCTTGCCTTGGTGACAATGGACTGAAAATCTAAACCTGTAAGCCAGCCTCAGTTAAATGTTGTCCTATAAGACTTGCCATTGTCATGGTATCTGTTCACAGCAGTAAAAGCCTGACTAATACAGCAGTGAATTGGCACAGCCCCTGGTTGATGGATGAGGCCAGCCACCCTCCTCAAAAATATTAATCCAAAATTCCTCCTGTCAAAAGGGAAATGAAAGGGCAAATAGTGGAGCAGAGTCTGTAGGAAAGGCCATCACTGCTCCACCTAGGGATCCATACCATGTATTCAAACCCAGACATTATTGTTGATGCCAAGAAATGCTTGCTCACAGGAGACTGATATAGCTATCCCCTGAGAGGCTCTGCCAGACCTTGACCAATACAGAAGTGGATTCATGCAACAAACATCAAACTGAGTGCAGAGAGCCCAATGGAGAAGTTAGGACAAGGACTGAAGGAGCTGAAGGGATTCTCAAGCCCATAGGTAAACAAGAATATCAACCAAACAGACCCCCCAAAGCTCCCAAGGACTAAACCACCAACCGAAGATTGCAGATGGGGAGGCATCCATGGTTCAAGCTGAATAGGAACCAGAGGATATCCTTAACTGGCATCAGTGGAATGAGAGCCTTTGGTCTTGTGGTGTTTGATTACCTCCAGCATGAGGAATCTTATGGCACTGAGGATGAGTAGATGGGCAGGTGGGGGAAGCACCCTCATAGAGGCAGGAGAGAGGGAAGGGAATAGGGAGTTTGTGGAAGGGAAATTAGGAAAGGAGATAACATTCGAAATGTAAATAAATAAAACAACCAATTAAAAATATAAAAAGAAAAAGAAAATGTAAGAATTTTTTAATACTTAACTATATAACACGCTTCTTCCCCTTATGTACTAAACAGATCTCTATTTTATTCTGTAATGTAATTTCAGTTTTGGAACTTTGTATTAAATTAGTATGATAAAAGCTAGTTCACAGCATTTTATTATATTAATATAATTAATTAACATGATTAATTCTGAATATATGTAGAATGTGAAAAAGTGGTTTACTTAAAAATTTAAACAGTTTGATCCTTCCCATCTATTGTGAACTGAATACTTTTACCAAATTCAATCATCTAACAGTAAGTTAAAATCTGAACAATCTAACCCTAGTAGTTTATCATGAGTTCGCTTTCAGCAGGAGTATCACTTTCCATTTCCCAATAAAATGATGATGTATCCCATCTAAAACATACGTCTCTTTTAAGTTCTGGAAAGGTTATGAAAAATATCTATGGGAACATCATAATTACAAGTAGAATCATGTCACATACAGGATTATATGTGTTGCTTTCTTGTTAACTGTGACACCTTCAGACTGCAAACTTATGGATTGCTAGGATACCATCCTTCTTTGGAAAACAGGTTTGTTGTACATATTCTTTCTCTCATTTGCAGAGGTGGGGTAGAACTGAGAGTAGTGCTTTCCCTTTTATCTCTAAAGTATCACTTATTTATTTATTTATTTATTTATTTATTTATTTATTTATTTAATGTAGATGAGTTATCTTTCTGCATGTACACCTACATATCAGAAGAGGATATCGTTTCACACTATAGATCAGTTCACATTATGAGTCAAGTTGAGTTTGCTGAGGATTGAACTCTGGACCTCTGGAAGATAACACAGTACTCCTATGTACTAAGCTATCACTTCAGCCCCTATATTATCAGATTATGATGACACTGGAAAAATAGGAATGAAGTAAAAAGAAAATGACATAAATCCCCAAAGAGTAGTAAGCTTTTAAAGATGATCTGAAGTTCTATCTTCTTCATTTATGCTGAAGTTGGAGGAACTTAAGTGTCCACAAGATTGTGGCTTGGTCCAGACAGAAGGAACCTACTGGGGACAACCTCTGGCTGAGTTTTCAAAATAGTATAAGCATCCTTCACTGAATGGACAAATGTCAAGCCCACCTTTGACCTGGGCCCTTTTAAATGAATAGCCATTGTATATATCTCTCTTCCAAAGTTCTTGAATATACACTCCATTTTCTGATGCTCAAATTTTCTTAAGTGCATAGCCAATTTTGAATGACTATATCCTCTTTTTCCCATTTTTATTGAAGTGGATATTTCATATTTATATTTAAAATGTTATTTTCTTTCCCAGTTTCCTATCCATCAGCCCCCTAACCCCATCCTAATTCCCTCATCTTATATCGGTGTTCCACTCCCCATCCATTCCCCATTACTGCCCCCCACAATGATCCCCTACACTGGGAATTCAACCTTGGCAGGAGCAAGGGATTCCACTTCCACTGGTGCCTCAACAAGGCTATTCTCTGCTACATATGCAGTTGGAGCCCAGGGTCAGTCCATGTATAGTCATTAGGTAGTAGTTTATTTCCTGGAAGTTCTAGTTTATTGACATTGTTGTTCTGTGGGGTTCATAAACCCTTTCAACTCTTTCAGGACTGTCTCTAATTTCTCCAATGGAGGTCCCATTCTCAGGTCAGTGGTTTGCTGCTAGCCTTCACCTCTGCATTTGACATGTTCTGGCTGTGTCCCTCAGAGGAGATCTATATCCAGATCCTGTCAGCATACACTTTTCAGCTTCATCCAATTTATCTAGTTTTGGTGGCTGTATATACATGTGCCACATGTGGGGCAGGCTCTGAATGGCCATTCCTTTAGTCTCTGCTTTAAAAGAAAAAGAAAAAGAAATATCCTATGGATATTATGTTCCACTTTTAAGAAGGAGTGAAGCATCTGGATTTTGGTCATCCTTCTTGAGTTTCATGTGGTTTGTGCATTGCATCTAGGGTAATTCGAGCATTTGGGCTACTATCCCCTTATCAATTAGTACATATCATGTGTGTTTTTCTCTGATTGGGTTACCTCACTCAGGATGATATTTTCCATTTCTATTCATTTCCATTTCTTTCATGAAGTGATTGTTTTTGATAGGTGAGTTTTACACCATTGTATAGATGTACCATATTTTCTGTATCCATTCATCTGTTGAAGGGCATTTGGGTTCTTTCCAGCTTCTGACTATTATAAATAAGACTGTTATGAACTTAGTGAAGCATGAGTATTTGTTGTGTATTGGAGCATCTTTTTGGCATATGCCCAGGAATGGCATATCCTCAGGTATTGCAAAGTCCAACTTTCTGAGAAAACTCAGGATTGATTTCCAGAGAGGTTGTACAAGTTTGCAATTCTATGAACAATGAAGGACTGTTCCTCTATCTCTACATCCTCCCCAGCATCTGCTGTTGCTTGAGTTTTTGATCTTAGTAATACTGACTGGTGTGAGGTGTATTTCAGGGTTGTTTTGATTTGCATTTCCTTTATGCCTAAAGATGCTGAACATTTCTTTAGGTCTTTCTCATCCATTCGGCATTCCTCAGCTGTGAATTCTTTGTTTAGCTCTGAACCCCATTTTTTAATAGTGTTATTTGTCTCCCTAAGGGGTAACCTCGGGAGTTCTTTTTTATATTTTGGATATAAGCCCTCTTTCAGTTGTAGGATTGGTAAAGATTTTTTTCCCAATCTGTTGGCTGCCATTTTGTCCTAACAACAGTGTCCTTTGCCTTACAGAAGTTTTGCAGTTTTATGAAGTCCAATTTGTCGATTCCTGATCTTAGAACATAAGCCATTAGTGTTCGGCTCAGGAAATGTTCAACAGTGCCATGTGTTTCAGACTCTTCCAAGTTTTTCTTCTATTAGTTTGATTATATCTGGCTTGTTGTGGAGGTTCTTGATCCACTTGGACTTAAGCTTTGTACAGGGCAATAAGACTGGATCAAACTGCATTCTTCTAAATGCTGACCACCAGTTGAACCAGCTCCATTTGTTGAAAATGCTATCTTCTTTCCATTGTATGGTTTTGACTCCTTTGTCAAAAATCCAGTTATCATTGGCATGTGGATTCATTTCTGGGTCCTCGATTCTTTTCCACTGGTCTATCTGCCTGTCTCTGTGCCAATACCTTACAGTTTTGATCACTATTTCTCTGTAATACTGCTTGAGGTAAGGGATGGTGATTCCTCAAAAGTCCTTTTTTGTTGAGGACTGTTTTAGCTATCCTAAATTTTTTGTTTTTGAAAATGGATTTGAAAATTGTTCTTTCTAGCTCTATGAAGAATGGAATTTGAATTTTGATAGGGATTGCATTGAATCTGTAGTTTGCTTTTGGCAAAATGGCCATTTTTGCTATATTAATCCTGCCAATCCATGAGCATGGGAGATGTTTCCATCTTCTAAGATCTTTTTAAATTTCTTTCTTCAGAGACTTGAAGTTCTTATCAGACAGATCTTTCACTTGCTTGGTTAAAGTCACACTGAAGTATTTTATATTATTTGGGACTATTATTAATTGTGTCGTTTTCCTAATTTCTTCCTCATCCTCTTTATCTTTTCTGTAGAGGGAGACAACTGATTTAAGTTAATTTTATAACCAGCCACTTTGCTCAAGTTGTTTATCAGGCTTGGTAGTTCTCTGGTGGAAATTTGGGGTCACTTAATTATACTGTCATATTATCTACAAATAGTGATATTTTTATTTCTTCCTTTCCTATTTGTGTCTCTTTGACCACCTTTTTGTCTTCTGTTTGCTCTAATGAGGACATTGAGTACTCTATTGAATAAGTAGAGGGAGAGTGGGCAGCCTTGTCTACTTTTTGATTTTAGTGGAACTGCTTCAAGTTTCACACCATTAAGTTTAATATTAGCTCCTGGTTTGCTGTATATGGCTTTTACTATGTTTAGTTATGGGCCTTGAATTCCTGTTCTTTCCAGAACTTTTATGATGAAGGGGTGTTGAATTTTTGTCAAATGCTTTCTCAGCATGTAATGAAATTATCATGTGGTTTTTATCTTTGAGTTCGTTTACATAGTGGATTACATGGATGGTTTTCTGTATATCAAACAATCCCTGCATATCTGGGAAGAGGCTTTCTTGATCATGGTGGATGATCATTTTGAGGTGTACTTGGATTCTGTTCCTGAGAATTTTATTGAATAATTTCACGTAGATATTCATAAGGGAAATTGGTCTTTAGTTCTCTTTCTTTGTTGGGTCTTTGTGTGGTTTAGTTATAAAAGTAATTGTGGCATCACAGAAGGAATTTGGTAGTGCTGCCTCTGCTTCTGTTTGGTGGAATACTTTGGATAGTATTGCTATGAGGTCTTCTATAAAGGTCTGACAGAATTCTACAGTAAACTCACCTAGTCCTGGGCTCTTTTTGGTTTCTAGATTTTAATGACTACTTCTATTTCTTTAGGAGTTATGGGGTTGTTTAGATCGTTTATTTCTTCCTGATTTAACTTTGCTCCCTGATATTTGTCTAGTAAATTGTCCATTTCCTCCACATATTCCAATTTTCTTGAATATATGCTTTTGTAGTAACATCTGGTGATTTGTGGAATTTCCTCAGATTCTGTTGTTCTGTCTGCCTTTTCATTTCTGATTTTGTTAATTTGGACACACTCTCTGTGGCCTCTGCTTAGTCTGGCTGATGTTTTATCTATCTTGTTGATTTTTCTCAAAAAATAGCTTTTGGTTCTGTTGATTCTTTGTATAGTCCTTTTTCTTTCTACTTGGTTGAATTCAACTCTTGAGTTTGATTATTTCCTGCCTTCTACTTCTTCTGGGTGTATTTGCTTCTTTTAGTTCTAAAGTTTTATGTCTGCTGTCAAACTGGTAATGTATGCTCTCTCAAGTTTCTTTCTGCAGTCACTCAGCTATAAGTTTTCCTCTAAATATAGCTTTCATTGTGTATATATTTGTATATGTTGTACCTTCGTTTTCATTAAATCTTAAGAAGTCTTTAATTTCTTTCTTTATTTCTTCCTTGTCCAAATTATCATAGAGTAGAGCATTGTTCAACCTCCTTGTATATGTGGGCATTCATTCTTATTGTTGCTATTGAAGACCAGCCTTAGTCTGTGGTGATCTGCTAGTATGCATCAGACTATTTCTATCTTTCTGTGTCTGTTGAGGCCTGTTTTGTGACCAATTATATGGTCAATTTGTGGGATAGTATCATGAGATGGTAAGAAGAAGGTATTTCCTTTTGTTTTAGGATGGGATGTTCTATAAATATCCATTAAGTCCATTTGGTTCATAACTTCTGTTAATCTCTCTACGTCTCTGTTTAATTTCTGTTTCAGTGATCTGTCCATTCATGAGAGTGTGTTGTTGAAATCTCCTACTATTATCATGTGAGATGCAATGTGTGTTTTGAGCTTTAGTAAGGTTTCCTTTATGAATGAAGGTGCCCTTGTATTTGGAACTTAGATACTTAGAATTGAGAGTTCATCTTGGTGGATTTTTCCTTTGATGAATATGAAGTGTCCTTCCTTATCCTTTTTGATGACTTTTGGTTGAAAGTCAATTTTAGTTGTTATTATAATGGCTACTCCAGCTTGTTTCTTCAGATCAATTGATTGGAAATTGGTTTTCCAGCCTTTTACTCTGAAGTACTGTCTGTCTTTGTATCTATGGTGTGATTCCTGTAAGGAGCAAATGCTGGGTTCTCTTTATATATCTAATCTGTTAATCTGTGTCTTTTTATTGGGGGAATTGAGTCCACTAATGTTGAGAGATGTTAAGGAGGAGTAATTGTTGCTTCCTGTTATTTTCATATTTAGAGATCAGATTATCGTGTGCTTCTCTTCCTTTGGTTTTGTTGCAAGGAGATTACTTTCTTACTTTTTTAGGGTATAGTTTCCCTCCTTGTAATGTATTTTTCTACTTATTATCCTTTGTAGGGCTGGATTTGTAGAAAGATATTTCGTTAATTTGGTTTTGTCATGGAATATTTTGGTGTTCATCGATAATTTTCCTGAATATAGTAGCCTGGGCTGGCATTTGTGTTCTCTTAGGGTCTGAATGACATCTGTCCAGGAGCTTCTGACTTTCACAGTCTCTGGTGAGAAGTCTGGTGTAACTCTGACTGGTTTGCATTCATATGTTACTTGACTCTTTTCCCTTACTGCTTTTCATATTCTGTCTTTGTTTTATGCATTTGCTGTTTTGACTATTAGGTAAAAGGAGGAATTTCTTTTCTGGTCCAATCTATTTGGAGTTGTGTAGGCTTCTAGTATGTTTATGAGCATTTCTTGCTTTAGGTTAGGGAAGTTTTCTTTTATGATTTTGTCGAAGATATTAATTAGCCCTTTAATTTGGGAGTCTTCACTCTCTTCTACACCTATTATCCTTAGGTTTAATCTACTCATTGTGTCCTGGATTTCCTGTATGTTTTGGGCTAGGAGCCTTTTCTGTTTTACATTATCTTTGAAAGTTAGGTCTGTTTTTTTATGGTATCTTCTGCTCCTGAGATTCACTCTTCTATCTCTTTATTATGTTGGTGATGTTGGCATCCATGATATCTGATCTCTTCCCTAGGTTTTCTATCTCCATGTTTCTCTCCCTTTGTGCTTTCTTTATTGTTTCTATTTCCAATTTTAACTATAGGATAGTTTTGTTCATTTCCTTCCCCTGTTTGGTTGTATTTTCCTGTAGTTCTTTAAGGGATTTTTGTGTTTCCTCTTTAATGGCTTCTACTTGTTTTCTTGTGTTTTCCTGTATTCCCTTAAGGGAGTTATTTATGACTTCCTTAAAGCCCTCCATCATTATGATAAAATGTGATTTTAAATCTAAATCTTGCTTTTCCGGTGTGTTTGAATAGCCAATGTTTGCTTTGGTGGGAGAGCTGGGCTCGGATGATGCCAAGTAGTCTTGGTTTCTGTTGATTGGGTTCCTGTGTTTGCCATCAGGTTGTCTCTGGTCTTAGCTTGTCTTGATGTTTCTCATAGTAGCTTGACCCTCCTTTGGGCCTGTGTGACAGCACTCCTGTAGAACTGTTTTCCTGTTTTCTTTCAGAAAGTTAATGGAATAGAATGGTCTGCTCTCAGGCGTGTTATTGCTCCTGCATGCTGGCTTTCAGCTCTCCATGAGGGCAGCAACTGGAAGGTTCCTGCCCCTACTGCTCCTAGGTCTCTGTGTGAAAGGGGCACAGATGGCACTAGGCATTTTCCTCTTGAGTTGGGAATGTGAGCAGAGAGTAGTCTCCTCTGGTTTCTCAGTAGTGTCAGCAATTGTGAGGGTCTAGCTCTCCTCTCCCATTGGATTTGGGTTCAGGGAGCTGTTTGACCAGTTCAGTCCAGATCTGGGCACAGATTTGGACCGCAGCTGACTGCTCGTATATTCCTATGTCCAGAGGCACTATGCTGTTTCCTCTTGGGCCATGGATGTCTGCAAATGTGGGCAGAAGTGACAGTTTGTCCTGCCCTGCACTCTCAGGATTGCCTGCCCTTCTGGGTGTTCACCTCTCTCTCCCACAGGATTTGAGAGCAGGGAGCTTGACTATTTCCTCTTAAGCTACACCCAGGTACTTTATAGAAACAAAATTAAACTCAGGAACTAATGTATGCTCTCTTGGAATGGGATTTGGGTGCGAAGTGCATTCTATTGCCCCAGGCTGTTCTATTTCATGGAGAATTCCAGTGCTGTGCTATTCGACTATCTCTGACCATCTGGTTGGGAGTCTTTGGTTTTCATGCATAAGTCCAATGATCTTTTCTAATTTCTTAGATTCAACAAACTGCATTAAACACAGAACTTTAAAGGTTATCCTATACAATACAATCTACTCCCAACTACATCCATTTACATTAAAATTTTATAATTTACCTTTGCTTTATATCTTAATTACTTTATATTGTAAATTAGTTGAATGAAGTGATATCAGAATGACAGCTATCACATGGCCACTCTTATTTGTGTTTGATAGTCTACGTAGTTAGATATAATCACATGTGTTTTTCTGATATGAATTAGAAATGAAACAAGTAAAAATTTGTTTCTATAAAAGTTTGTTGAATCACATTAATTAAAAAGGACTATTGGACTTGAATAAGAAAAGATCATAGGTGGGGAGATAGCACACAGGTGATATGCATTAGCCAAAGAGACTGATGAATAGGGAGAGTTAAGTGTGAAGATGGACTAAGGGGTACGTAGACCATGCCAACAGAGAAACTGACATTGAATTGGTGAGATCAAGCATGTTCAAACTGCAGAAACCTCAAAATTTGAGACCTACAAGAGGGGAAATAACTCTGCCCCTGTTTCCTGGCCTGCTTTTGTGCATGTAAACCAAAGACTCACAACCAGATGGTCACAGAGAGTCAGTTAAATAGCATAGCACCTGGAGTTCTTCTGCATGCAAATAGGGCAGCCTGGGGCAATAGAATGCACTTATCACCCAAATCCCATTCCATTCCCCAAAGTTCTTAGTGTCCCAGTAGACATGTAATAAAGCAAATGTTATTTCCACAAGGATTAACAAAGACTGGCTGATTTTGCTGAGCTGTAAAACTTGGGGAACATTCTCCAATCCATCCAACAGTCCCTCTCACAGAAACCACTCATCACTGGACTTTTGGACTCATCTGCCTGGAAAGGCTTCTATCTTTTGCAGAGACTCACATCACAGTGTAAGTCCCGACATCACTGTTGCCACCATAGTAAACATGGGACCAGGATCCCAGTGAGCACCTACTGCCTGAACCTCTTTATACCTTTTGTAAAATCTGAAACACTTTCCAGCATTCCTGGCTGGACTAGAGTAACAAGATCCCCAATTTTTTCCTGGATGCTTCTTCACCGCTCACAGGGCTGGTGGGCAGCATCATCTAATATCCTAGAAGGAAGAGGTAGACTGCTGACCCAAACCATTCTCTCCAAGCTTGTGTAATGGAGGTGTCTGGGCACCCTGAGAAGAGAGGCAGAAGCTGAAACTACAGTGGATGATATTTACTTAATTCAAATAATATGATTACCTGCAGTGGCATCCAGGTTCCTACAATTAATATAACTTTATTGTATATATTGTTTAAAATAATTTTTATTCAAAAAAAGAAAAAAGAAATTGTAATATTTCCACATAAATGGATGTAGCTGGAAAAATTGTATTGCATAAGGTAACCTGTTAAGTTGTATGGTTATTTTGGAGTAGTTATTGCATCTGAGAAATTAGAAAAACCTGTTAGAATGGGGAAGGGAAAGTAAGATCCTAAGTGGGGTTGAGAACAGGGTTGTGGAAGGGAAAAATTAACATTAAGGATGTTATAAGCAGCCATAAAAATCTATTATTTGATAATTTTAAGGTATATTGATATTACTAATATAAAAGAGTTTAAATAGTCTTAGCCTGTACAGGGCATAATATTAATACCAAAAGCTTTGGGTAGCTGAGTTAAAAAACCCTGTTCCAGGATTGTATTTTTTTCCTTCAAGATGTTGATTAGAAGTATACTGAAGTTCCCCTAACCAATACATGTGATTATCATTGTTCTTTGTTGCTGTGGTGGTTTGAATGAGAATATAGTCCAAAAATTCAATTGTTTGAAAACTTGGTGCCTTAGTTAGTGTTTCACTGCTGTGAACAGACAACATGACCAAGGCAAGTCTTATAAAGGTCTCATTTAATTGGGAATGGCTTACAGGTTCAGTTCATTATTATCAAGGTAGGAGCATGGCAGCATCTAGGCAGGCATGTTGCTTGAAGAGCTGAGAGTTCTACATCTTCATCTGAAGGCTGCTAGTGGAAAACTGACCTTTATCCAGCAAGGATGAGGGTCATAAGCCCACATCCATACTGACGCTCCTACTCTAACAAAGCCACACATCCTGACATTGCCATTGCCTGGCACATACAAACCATCACACTTGATCTCCAGTGTCTATCACTGTACTAACTATAGCTGTGGCCTTGCTAAAAGAAGTATTTAATTGGGGCCAAACTTTAAGATCTAAATAAGACATACCATTCATTAATTTTTCTTTTCTTTCTACATGTAGTTACAATGTATGCTCTCAACTGCTGCTTTAGCAACCATTCCTTCTCTACATCACCATAAATTCTAACCTCTTGAACCATAAATCTAAATTATTCCACTCATTTTTAATTCTTTGTGGTCATCATGTTTATCACAACTATACTGTCCAAATTAAGAGAGTTCCCAAGCAACATTTTACGGTGAAATGATTCTTATATATACACAACACACAGTTGTAAAAGTATGTGAAAATCAAGTCAGTATTAACCAAGACAAGGGAGATCTTCCTTGATAGTTTATATAGTATCAAAAGGTGTTATATATGAGCAGCTTAAGGGGAAAAATAATGAGCAGGTTTATGCAGATGATGTGAACCCTGTGAACTGCAATTATGACTTTGCATGTAAAATGTAAGATTTGACCATTTGACAAATTGGCACAGATGTTATTGATTATCCTACAGCTTTTTAAAATTAGGTTTAAGACCTGACCCACAGGAAGCAATGCATGAATGGTGTTGCAAATCTGACCCAAAAGAAAAAGTTTACGAGCTCACAGCACCCAAGACCCAACTTACTACTATTTTGCTAAATTGACTTAGTGCCAAACTATCTTCCAAGTTTATATCTCTGTACATATATATTAGTGCAGCTTTCAGATCTTGTTAGAGAAGTTTCTTTGTGTAATGAATCATGACTGAGAGACAATAATAAATGGTCAGAATCCATAAACTAAGTTTCAGTGTTGTACTCAGTATAAAATGGGGCATCTACATCACCTCTCACTTCCAAGTCTCATGGACCATTACAGAAGAGGAGTATAAAGATCATAAGAGCCAGAAGTTGTTTATTGTTCATTTGTATTTCATCTTTTGAGATGAGTCTATTTCCTCACTCAATTATGGATTCACTATATGTTTTACTCTGTGTATATTTTAGGTAATAATTCCCTTTTTTAATGTATAGGTATCATTTGTTCTGAGGACTCAGCTACTCACTCTTTTAAACCAACATCTATTTCTTACAAAGCCTCAGATAATTTTTTATTGGTGCATTACATGGAATCACATGCCACGTTTTCCAAGCCTGGCATGGCAACATGTTATCAATAAGCTGATTTGAAAGTAAATATCAGAAAAAATTATTCAATCTGGACACAATGGGAACTAGGTTAAACGTATCCAGAGAACTGAGACTTGTGCAGTGAGATGGAAGATAAAATATAAGACCAAAGATATGCACACTGAAGTGTTTAAGGTATGGACCGTACCTACCACTGACCATAACTTACTGTACTGTTTTTCATGCAGTAAGGCATTTTATGAAATGTCATCCTTGCAGAGAAGCTGCTGTCTTTCCTCTCAGCATGAACTATCATGGAATGTCCCATTTCCTAGGAGTTTGTTTTTCATTAACTAAAAGTGAGAGAGAACCCAGTATCTCTTAAGAATATGTTCACTTTGCAATGCTGGATACATTATGTTACACCCAAAATAAGGAACTTACCAGGCAGCATTGTTACCTGAAGCAGGGGTGTTTTTGTTCAGGGCTGTATCACAGTGGGAGGATATTCTAGATCTTGCAGACAGTAATAAATACCCACATCCTCAGCCTCCACTCTACTGATTTTGAGAGTGAAATCTGTTCCTGACCCATTGCCACTGAACCTGTCTATCACTCCTGAGGCTAGGATAGACATCTGATATAGGAGGAGCTGAGGAGACTCTCCTGGCCTCTGCAGGTACCAATACAATTAAGTGATGCCACCACTATGTAGGAGTCTCTTACTAGACCTACAGGAGATGGAAGCTAACTCTCCAAGGGTGAATAGATTGGATAATGCAGTCTGTGTCATCACAATATCCCCAGTGGTTCCTGCAATAAAGGAAATAAGTGGTTATGTACAAACAAATGATACATTAAAGCGACTTTTCTTCATTTGTTTTTCTTACTTATTGTGTTCATGACTTTTAGCCATACTCAAAAAGTGCTCCAAATAAAATATGTATGCAGAGGGAGCATAGATTCTCTAGAAATCACCTGGACTTTTGGCTTTGGAACTTGTGAGAGTTTCCAAAAACATGGATTTTTATCTCTTAACCCTTTCACCTACCTCCTCACAAGGTCATTACTGGAGAAGAGAACTGTATATCTCATACATGGACAGAACATCAGGTCCTCAGAAATTTCCATCCTTATCATTCTCCTAAATCTTTGTTAACTTACCAGTGATGCAGAGCACAATTAGCCCCAGAAGTTGAGCAGGTACCTCATTCTGAGAACTTGATATGAAGAGTCAAGATTCGTCAAGACAGAAAGGGGAACTAGCCTTTACCCAGGACTTGCAAGATTAAGTGCTCCCTATGGAGCAATATGCAAATTTCCTGGTTGGTACAGCTATGTAAGAAACAACACTGTCAAGAAACAAATGACATACAGTGGCTCCCATGTTTTCAGAAAATTAAAATCAGTACTTACTGCCAATATTACAGAAAGAACTTCACTGTGAAAACTTAAATATGTGTGAAGAGAGATATAGAGAAGGTAAAGACAAAGCATCACAAAATAGTCCCTCAGAATCAAGGTAATCTTTCCAATAATCTTTTTATTTGTTCATATTTTTAGCATAGCATCTTTCAAAATAAACCTGTCTAATTTTCTCAATTAATTTGTTTTAATTTTGTTAACGTTGGAAGCCTAGTAAAGAAAACTGGTGAGGCATGACAAATAACTCTCTCACTGAACTCTCTAAGGGCCATTTACCACAAGAATTTTGAAACATTAAAGACTGACAAAGAATAATGAAGTTATAAAAAGACATGTATTGTTCTGACAAGAGAGTTTTTACTTAGTTTAATACTTGTTTAGACGAATAGAGCTTCTACAAACTAGTTATAGGAATCAAATAGGTAGACACAATAAGTTATGAGCTGATTCAGATTGGGATATTTTAAATATTATTTGTTCCATATTCAAACTCAAGTAATTGGGAAAAAGTTTCTGAGACTCAAGTCCTGAGATCTTCACTGAAAATTATATGTTCATAACTAAATAGGATTTTCATCTAGAAGTCTGTGCAATTAGCAAATGCTAGCAGCAGACTGGTACAAACATTCTGGAAATCAGTCTGGAGATTCCTCAGAAAATTGGATATTGAACTACCTGAGGACCCAGCTATACCACTCTTTGGCATATACCCAAAAGATGCCCCAACATATAACAAAGACACATGCTCCACTATGTTCATAGCAGGCTTATTTATAATAGCCAGAAGCTAGAAAGAACCCAGATGCCCTTCAACAGAGGAATGGTTACAGAAAATGTGGTACATCTACACAATGGAATACTATTCAGCTATCAAAAACAACGATTTTATGAAATTCATAGGCAAATGGATGGAACTGGAAAATATCATTCTGAGCGAGGTAACCCAATCACAGAAAAACACACATGGTATGCACTCATTGATAAGTGGATATTAGCTCAAATGCTTGAATTACCCTAGATGCACAGAAACTCAAGAACTATGACCAAAATGCGAATGCTTAACTCCTTCTTTAAAAGGGGGACAAGAATACCCTTGGCAGGGAATAGGGAGGCAAAGTTTAGAACAGAGGCAGAAGGAACACCCATTCACAGCCTGCCCAATTTGTGTCCCATACATATTCAGACACCAAACTAGATAAGATGGATGAAGCAAAGAAGTTCAGGCTGACAGGAACCAGGTGTAGATTTCCCTCAATTTTTCCACATGCAATGTTTTAATAAATACATTGGTCCCCAGTTATTTGCCTCTGTGTCATCTAAAATAATGACAACACATCCAAAACCTAAAAAGTGTGTTCCTCTAAAAAGTTTAATTTAGAATTTATGTTGCATAGACACATGATTATATTTTTATATATGATCTCATAAACACAAATGAGAGAAATCTTGTTTTAGTTGATCTCTAAATTCTAGTACCTATTTAAATCAACTAATATAATTATATTCTCTTATATCCAGTTTCCTGAAAACACTATAATTTCCATTTCTTTGTTATGTAAAATCATATATTGGATAAAAAGAAATATAAAATTATAAAATTTCAAGAAATATAGGAATACCTGCAGAAGAGTATGTTAAAGGAAAACTTAGAGTTCTATGCTCAATTTGGTTTGGCTGTTGAATCCAGGAAACTACATGGAACACTGGGTGAGGTAGGAAAAAAAGGATACTGTACAGCACAAGTGATATGAAAGGGAAAAAGCAATAGATACTGAGGGTAAAGTGTGGAGATGGATGAAAGCATGAGGTGAGGAAGGAATTGAGGAAAGAAAAATTGAAATTGAGCACGCTGTAAAAAGTCATAAAAATAATGTATTATTTGATATATTTTATACACATTCTTCCTAACACAAAAGAGTTTAAGTGGAGTTTCCATACATCCCAAAATCTCTAGATTGCAAAATAAAATACCTTCTCCGAAGTTCGTAATAAAATCCCAAGATGTTGATCAGAGTACACACCATCCATGTCCTTTGGAGTTTTAATTACCTCCCTCTGGATGGTATGATGCAGAAAATATCATCCTGAGTGAGGTATCCCAGTCACAAAAGTGTATAAATGGTATGCACTCACTGATAAGTGGATATTAGCCCAAAAGCTTGAATACCTTTAGAAACAATTCACAGACCATACGAAGCTCAAGAAGAAAGAAGAGGTAAATATGGAAGCTTCAGTTCCTCTTAGAAGGAAGCACAAAATACTCATGCGAGGAAATCTATGGACAAAGAGTGGAGCAGGGACTGAAATAAAGTTCATCCACAGACTTCTCCAACTGGGGATCCATCCCATATGAAGCTACAAAACCCAGTTACAATCGCTGATGTCCAGAAGTGCTTCCTTATAGCAGTCTGATGTGTATGACTCCTGAGAGGCTCTACCATAGCCTTACTGATACTGATGAGGATGCTTGAAGCTAACCATCAAACTGAGCATGTACCACAATGGTGGTGTTAGAGAAAGGACTAAAGGAGATGAAGGTGTTTACAACCTCATATGAAGAACAAAAATAAAACTAACCAGACACCTCAGAGCTCCCAGGAATTAAACCAGGATTCAATCAGTACAAATGGGGGGACCCATGACTCCAGCCACATGTGTAACAGAGGATGACATTGGGATCAATAAGAGGTGAAGCCGTTGGTCCTGTGAAGGCTTGTTTCCACAGTGTCGGGGAATAGCATGCTGTTGAGGTTCCAGTGGGTGTGTGGTAGTGGAAGTATCTTGATAGAAGCAGAGCAAGGGAGGAGAGTCCAAGGGAGAGGGGGAAGGGAGATAACATTTGAAATATAAATATATAAAATATCCAATAAAATATATTTATTTTTCTAGTTCCATCCATTTGCCTGCAAGACTCAATATGTCCTCATTCTTTAGAGCTATGTAGTATTCCATTGTGTAAATGAATCACATTTTCTGTATCCATTCTTCTGACATGAGAAAATCTGGAGTATTTCTAGCTCCTGGTTATCACAAGTAAGGCTGCTGTGAACATAGTGGAGCATGTGTCTTTTTTGTGTGTTAGAGCATCTTTTGGGTATATGCCCAGGAATGGTAAATGTGGATCCTCAGGTAGTGCAATGTCCAGTTTTCAGAGGAACCTCCAGATTGATTTCCAGAGTGGTTGTACCAGTTTGTAATCCAAGGAACAATGGAGGGATGTTCCTCTTTCTCCACATCCTTGCCAAGATGTGTTGTCAACTAAGGTTTTGATCTTAGCTATTCTGATTGGTTTAAGGTGAAATCTCAGGGTCGTTTTCATTTTTTTGCAATTTCTGATAAAAAGGACTTGAACATTTCTTTTTTAGGTACTTCAGATCTATTAAAGATTCCTCTGTTATGAATTCTCTGTTTAGCTGTCTACCCCATTTTAAGAGTTGGCTTTTGTGTGTGTGTGTGTGTGTGTGTGTGTGTGTGTGTGTGTGTGTTTCTTTTCTTTTGTTTTGGTGTGTTTTTGGTTTTTTTGTTTTTTCAGAGGTTACCTTCTTGAGTTCTTTATATATTTGGATAGTAGCCCTGTATTTGATGTGGGGTTAGTGAAGATTTTTGCCAATGTATAGTTGCCGAATGTCTTATTGACCATTTCCTTTGCCTTACAGAAGCTTTCCAGTTTCATGATCTCATCTTAGAGTGTGAGCCATTGACGTTCTGTCTAGGAAATTTTGTCCTGTGTCAATGAGTTCAGGGCTCTTTCCCACCCTTTTTTGATTAAATTCGGTGTCTCTAATTATATGTTGAGGTCCTGGAATGACTTGGACTTGAGTAGGTGCAAGGTAACAAATATGGTTCTATTTTCATTTTTTTCTACATTCAATCATCCAGTTAGAACAGTAGCATTTACTGAAGATATTTTCTTTTTTCCATGGTATAATTTTTGGTTTCTTTGTCAAAGATCAAGTGTGTGTATGTGTGTGTGCTCATTTCTGGCTCTTCAATTCTATTTCATTGATCAACTCTCTGTCTCTGTATCAATACTGTACGGATTTTATCACTATTGCTCTAGAGTAGACCTTGAAGTCATGCATAGTGATTCCCCCATATGTGCTTTTACTGTTAATAATTGGTTTTGCTATTCTGGCTTTTTCTCTTTGCAGATGATTTTAGAATTGCTCTTTCCATGTCTTTGAAGAACTGTGTTGGGATTTTTTTGGGGATTACATTCAATCTGTAGATTGCCTTTGGTAGAATGGTCATTTTAGCTATGTAAATTCTACTAATCCATGTGCATTGCAGATCTCTCCAATTTCTTAGATCTTCATTTTCTTTCTTTAGAAACTTTAAGTCATTGTCATACAGATCTTTTCTTGCATGCATTGAGTCAATCTAAGATAATTTTTATTATTTGTGACTCATGTAAATGATGTTGTTCTTATAATTTCTTTCTCAGACCTTTTATGCTTTGAGTAGAGGAAGGTTACTGATCTGTTAGAGGGAATTTTATATCTGGCCACTTTACTGAAGTTGTTTATCAGGTGGAGAAGTTCTCTGGAAGAGTTTTTCGGGTCACTTCTATACGATCATATCATCTCCAAATAGTGATACCTTTATTTCTTCTTTCCTAATGTGTATTCCTTCTATCTCCTATTGTTGTATTATTGTTCTAGCTAGCACTTTGAGTACTACATTGAACATATATATGGAGAGTTGGCATCCTTTTCCTGTCCCTGGTTTTATTGGGAATGCTTCAAGTGTACTCAAGAGTAACTGGTTATTAGCCACAAAAAGTATAGAATATCCAAGATACACTCCACAGAACTGAAAAAGTCAACAAGCTGAAGGGCCCAAGTGAGGATGCCTCAGTCTCCCATGGGAGGGAGAAGAAAGCAACCACAAAGGGGAAGGAGGGCAGGACAGAAGAGGAAACAATATAGGGGTTGTGGGAGAGAGGAACATAATCTGGTATTAGGGAGGGGAAAGGGACCTAAGCCCTGATGGCCACCGTAATGGATGGAAACAGGTGACCTCAGGAAGTAGGAAGTTGGAAGGACCCTCCAAAATGTACCAGAGACCAGGGAGGCAAGGGACTCTCAGCACTAAAATGGTGGTGCCCTAGATGAAATACCCTACAGTACGGAGAGGGATCTTGTAGAGCACACCTCCAGCAGAAAGACAAGGCACCAAGCGAAGGATAGATTGGTATCACACAGTCAAAACTATGACCCCAAAATCTTCATGTCAGAAAGAAATGGAGGGATGGAAATGGAGAAGAGCCTGAAGAAAAGAAGGTCCAGTGACAGGCCCAAAAGTGAGTTCCAGCTCAAGGGGTGGCCCCAAGACCTGACACCATTACTGAGGCTATGGGGCACTCACAAAAAGTAATCTATCATTACTGCTCTCTAAAAGACCCAAGAAGTGACTCTTGTGGTTGAATTAAGGGAAAGATGGAGGAAGGCAAAGAGGATAGTAACCCTGTAGAAGGATGAACAGAGTTACTTATCCTGGACCTCTGAGATCTCTTAGACACTAGATCACCAACAAGGCACGATATGAGGCCCCCCAACACATCTCTACCAGGGGATAACCTGGCCCGGGTTCAGTCAGAGAAGATGTATTTAACCCTCAAGAGACTGGAGGCCCCCACAGAGTTTAGAGGACTGGTGGGATCGTTGATGGGTGGGGTGGTGACCTCCCTGGAGATGGGGTGGGGAGGGCAAAAAGTGGATATGGGGTATGAAACAGTCAGAGGGTGGACCAGGAGGAAATAAAATGTGGAATGTAAAAACACAGAGAGAGAGAGAGAGAGAGAGAGAGAGAGAGAGAGAGAGAGAGAGAGAGAGAGAGAGCAGAGAGATATGGATGATTGACATTGTTCCTAGTTGCTATACTATTTTGAAAAAGAATTATCCCACAAGTTCAAGTGTTTGAATATTAGATAGTCTCCAGTTGTTGTCACTGTAAGTTTTTTGGCCTTGCTGGAGGAAGAGTGTGCATGAGTATGGGGTATGCTTTGAGATTTTAATGCTATGCACCAAATTTATTTTTATCCTTCCTAATTTTAGTTCAAAATGTAGGCTCTCAGTTGCTACTCTAGCTACTATGGACTCTAACCCTCTGGAACCATATATCCAAATAAAACTTCTCTTCTGCTCATGGAGTTTTTCACAATTATAGTATACACGCAAAGATAGTTCCGCTCAAGAATTTTAATGTGAGATACTATTTCTAAAGATATTAGGCACATTTGTAAGGAAATGTAGTATTGACCTGGAGGAGAGAGTTCCTTGTGACTGATTTACATAGTAATGAAAGGTGTTATATGAGCTGCTAAGGGGACAAAAAATACCAAAATTTTGTCCAACTGTGAAACCTATGAATTTCAATAATGACCCTGGATGTAAGATTTGACTATGTGACATAGAAGTCAAGATGTTATAGATTATCCCAAAGCTACTTAACATAATTTTTTAAGATCTTGCCCACAAGAAGAAACACATGCCAGAATGCCTAATGCTGAGGTGTGTTCAAGAACCAAATTTCAAAGTTCACCAGAATCAGGAGTCAACTTATTATTGTTATTTGGTGAAGTGAACTCAGTATCAAACTACCTTTTATATGTATACCTTTCTATACATAAATTAGTGCACCTCTAAAATGTCCCTAGAAAATTTTCTTGTGCAGGTGTCGTGGCTGACATAGAGATATAAAAACGGTCAAGTGCAGGGAATATGTGTAACTGCTATGCTCAGTCAAAACTTTAGCATCTTGTTTCTAAGGCTTAGGGACTATAACAGGATAAGGGCAGAAAGACAGTAAGAGCCAGAGGGGTTTACTGTTCATTTAAGAATTGAGGTTTATGAGAGTACCCTGATGTCCATTGTTCAGCCACTGCACACTCCACCTTCCCCAAAATTGTTGCTGCTATGAGGATTATCCATGCAAAACCATGAAAAATCAGATACCTAAATGACTGGGTGCAAACAAAATCAGCAAGACCTAGGGTAATATGACACCACCAAAACTCAGCTATCTACCCTCAACAAACCCTGGATTTACTAAACAAACTGAAGTACAAGAAGATTTTAAATCTAATCTTTTAAAGATGATAGAGCCCTTTAAATATGCACACGGGTAGCGGGGTACCGAGCGTTGGTGGCCTTTCAGAGGTGAAGGAGAGGAGGAATGGGAAAGGTAATCTTGAAGAGGGAACCAACTGAGAGAGGAGGAGGCAACACTTGGGATGTAAATAAATAAATAAAGGAATGAATAAATAAATTAATTAATTAAATAAAAATAGTACATGCTTAATATATTTGTTTGACAAAACAATTAGTTGCTTCCACATGCATGATATCATACACACACAAACACACACACACAGTAAAATATTTAAAATATGTGTTTTATGTGGCATGTGTCATAACTGCATCATTTACTTGGCTACATTCATGTATAATTTTAATCTATTCATGTGAAAAATTGGGGTGAGTTAACAAGACTGACCAGTCTGCTATTCCTTCCTTCATGCCTTGTTGAACTGAAGCACAGTCGGCACCTCAGCATTCAGCTCAAGCTTATGTCCTATAAATAGTTTAGCCATTGACAGAAAAGCAGAGGTAACTTCAAGGCAACTTCAAGGTAGAATATAGCACCTTTGCCCTCTCCACCTGAGTGAGTTAACCTTTACTTTTTGTAGGAGTTTGAAGGACATACTGTGGTGCAGTCTGTAGAAATACATGAAGGCAGCTGGCCTACACCGTTTCAGATGTTTTTCTTTAGAAGTGTACCACCATAAAAGGAAACTGTGGACTTTGAATATAATAATAAATTGATAAGTCCTCAGGTATAACCCTGCTAATTTCGAGTGTGAACTCTGCCTTGTTAAACTGCTAGCAAGTATGTTTAGGACCCTAGAAAATTGGCTGAACACCTTATGTAACAGGAGCTGTGAAGATACACAGTCTCTACAGGTATCCACTCAAATACGTATTTACACTACTATTTAGCAGGTTCTGACCAAATTCAGAGGTAAGTAGAGGCTGACTGAAGAGTGATGGCTCCCAACAGTGAAATCTGAGTTAGTACAATATCTACTCCTGGATCCTAAAAATATAAAACAGGAAATAGATAAGATTAGATAGAGCAAGATATTTTTATTATTTTTCACTCATTAAATTCTTCTTTCTGTTTTACCTTTAATTATATTTCTGATAATAAATAATATAAAAACGGATATCTACTAAGGAAGAAAGGTCTTTTAAATCTCTTCTGAGGTAGCCTCTACCATCTCTCATTGCCATAGTACATCGAAGAATGCAATTAAGACAAAATTATCACTGAGACAAAACACTGTTAGAGGTGAGGCTCCTCTAAGGGAGTTCTTCATGTCTTTCTTGGAGTCCTCCAGTATCATGATCAAATATGATTTTGAAACTAGATCTTGCTTTTCTTGTGTGTTTGGATATTCCATGTTTGCTT